>NW_022738561.1:1141074-1188279 GCF_011630105.1 Anneissia japonica
ATGTTATTGTGAATAAACTTTAGTTGTTGTTCTCCTGTAATACTGCTTTATTGTATCTATTACTTGTTATCCGTCGTTGCGTGTCTTGCTTCCAAGCATGGCTACTCATAATCTAACAGTAGAAGATGATGAATTTATTGGTCGTAAAGTAAATGTATTCCATTGGATGGTACGGAAAGGGTGGTGCCCTTAGTTAAAGTGTGGGTTGACTGTCCATATTTTAAAGGGTTTGTTACGGCGTTGTGCATGAATAATCCATTATATGATTTAATTGTGGGGAATATTCCTTTGGTCGGAGGTCTAGGAAATGTGGAAATGGGGTTTAATGTTCAACGTGGATCTTTAGTGGGAGGAGTGAAGACCCGTAGTATGATAGGAAAGGAAAATAAACCGTTTCAGCCTTTACTAGTTAACAGTGCTGGTGAATCGTCAACGTCGGTCGAAGATATAGCTGCTGCACAACGGAAGGATCCAAGCCTTGAGAAGCTGTGGACTAATGTTGGGGATGGAAAAGAAAGACTAACAGGTAAGGGAAATGTTTCAAAATTTAAAGAAAAACGAGGACTTTTGTTCAGAGTTTTTATTCCACTGGAAAGTCAGGTACATGTTGATCAATTGGTGGTTCCATCGTCGTACCGTACCAAGGTAATGAGTTTAGCCCATGACGTCCCGATGGCAGGTCATCTTGCAGTAGGGAAAATGATGGAAAAGATCTTGAATGTGTTCTATTGGCCAGGTCTACGAGGGGATATTCAAAGATATTGCAGATCGTGCGACATTTGTCAGAAAACAGTGGACAAATGTAGGGTTGGTAGAGCATTATTAGGGAAAATGCCTTTAATTGATACTCCATTTAAGAGAATTGCGGTGGATATCGTAGGACCAATACACCCGGCTTCTGAAAAAGGTAATTGTTACATTTTAGTTGTAGTGGATTATGCAACCCGATACCCAGAGGCAGTGGCTTTACCTAGGATAGAGGCAGAGCGTGTGGCAGAGGCACTGGTAGAAGTGTATTCCAGACTTGGTATCCCGGAAGAGGTACTTACTGACAGAGGTGCGCAGTTCACTTCTGCTGTCATGGCTGAGGTTAATCGCTTGCTGGCCATTAATCATTTAACCAATGCAACGACCTTGTCGAAAGATTTAATGGAACTCTTAAGAAAATACTTAAGAGAATGTGTAGTGAGCGCCCAAAAGATTGGGACCGGTATTTACCAGCTTTACTATTTCATACAGGGAAGCCCCGCAAGAAAGTTTAGGGTTCTCGCCATTTTCATTGATGTTTGGTAGGAGTGTTAGGGGGCCGCTTTCTATTCTTAAAGAGTCGTGGACTGGAACTGCAGTTACAGAAGAGGTAAGAACCACTTATGATTATGTCATTAACTTACAACAGCGTTTGCAAGATACATGTAAGTTAGCTTTAGATGAACTGACTAAGTCATCTGCCAGATATCGGAAGTATTATGATGTTCGTGCAAAAGATAGAAAATTTAAAGTTGACGACTTAGTTTTGATGATGCGACCTACAGATAACAACAAATTGCTAATGCAATGGAGTGGACCCTATGCCATAGTCGGTAAGGTAGGTAAAAATGATTATCGAGTAAATGTTAAGGGCAACATTAAAACATTACATGCTAACCTTTTGAAAAGATACTACCCTAGAGAGGAAGAAACCTTAGAGACTGGTCTAGCAGGAATAGCATTTGTGGAGGAACCGGAAGAGTTAGAAACTGAGGGTATGTTGAAGGTGACATTGCCTCCCAAAGTGTCACAGGAAGGTCCCTCTGATGTTGTACTCGGAGATATGGACACGGAAAAGGTTGGACAGGTAAGAGGTCTCTTAAACGAGTATGAACATGTCTTTACCGATTTGCCAGGTAAGACAAATTTGTTAGAATTGTCAATACATTTAACGACAGATAAACCCGTTCGTTCAAGGCCTTATGCCGAACCACTCTCAACCCAGGGGGTTATAAAACAAGAAATAAAGTCCATGTTACATATGAGAGTTATTGAACCCTCCCAATCAGCCTATGCTTCACCTATAGTACTTGTTAGGAAGCCAGATGGGTCGAACAGGTTTTGTATTGATTATAGAAAATTAAACACCATTACTAAGTTTGATCCAGAACCAATACCAAATGCTGATGGTCTGTTTTCTAAGTTAGGCCAAGGTAAGTATTTTTCTAAAATAGACTTAGCTAAGGGTTATTGGCAAATTCCGATTGCTGAAGTAGACAGGGAGAAAACAGCTTTTGTAACATCCCAGGGTTTATACCAGTTTAGGGTAATGCCATTTGGGATGGTAAACGCCCCAGCAGCTTTCTCGCGCATGATGCGTAAATTACTTGATGATCTTGAGGGAGTTGTCAATTACATTGACGATATCCTAATTTTTTCTAAAGATTGGAATGAGCATTTGAATTGTTTAGAACAAGTTCTTAATCGGCTCAGAGAAGCAGGGTTAACGGCTCGACCGTCTAAATGCTTGTGATTTGAATCCTTAGATTTTTTGGGTCATGTGATTGGTAGGGGAGAGGTAAGGCCAAGAATGACTAAAATCCAAGCGATTATGAATGCTACATTTCCTAAAACTAAAAAGGAAGTACGGTCCTTTATAGGCTTAACAAGCTATTAACGAAAATTTGTACCAAATTTTGCGGCAATTGCGTCTCCCTTGACAGATTTGACGAAAAAGGGAGCACCCAGCAAAGTTGTTTGGGGGAACGCGCCTGACCCACAGAAAACGTTTATTTTAGCCGTAGATGCGTCTGATGTAGGCATTGGAGCTGTATTGATGCAGGAGTGGGATGGTGTAAAGCACCCGGTGAGTTTTGCAAGTAGAAAATTGCTTGAGAGGGAGCAGAGATATGCAGTGGTTGAGCGGGAATGTCTTGCGATGATTTGGGCTGTTAATAAGTTTAATGTGTTTCTGTATGGTAAAGAATTTATTTTGGAGACCGGATCACCAATCTTTAATGTACCTAATGAAAGCCAAATGTAATAATAGCAGAGTTATGAGATGGGCTTTAAGTTTACAACCTTACCGATTTACGGTAAGGGCAGTAAAGGGATTAGATAATTCAGGCCCAGATTTCCTTAGCCGTTGTAGTGAGGAATAAGTAATAGATGTTGACGAAATTATCGCATAATTCTTGTGAATTGGTGTTTCGGAATTTCCGGACGTCTTCTGAAGATGTTTATTGTTATCTTATAGCATGCATGTTAAGAAAATATTTGTAACAGAAGTTGTGAATTTAAATTGCCATACATGTTCTTATGATGTTGTTTTGAAAATTTAACAGGAAGATGATATTTAGAAATTGATGGATACTAAGAGTATCATCTTAAGTTGGGGAATGTTGTCACATAGTGATGATTATTATTATTATATAGTGATGATTATTATTATTATTATCATTATTATTATTATTATTATTATTATTATTATTATTATTATTATTATTATTATTATCATCATCATTATTATATGGAAAGACTGTATATGTTGACCTAAAGGAGATGAAGCTCATACTTTTCATATACACTTTGTATCTTACCTGGATATCTTGTATGATAATTTTAATTATGCATATGCAAATTAATTATGCTAATTTTGGATGATTGCGAGGGGTGGACTGTGTAGAGGTCAGTTGAGGAAGATTGGCTGAGCGGGAGATAGCTCAAGGGAGGCCAATGATTTGTATGACCAAGAGATAGGCCTAAAGGTTTGGAATTATCCTTGTTTTGCGAAGTATCCTGCAGTATGTGGCTAAGTGTGTAGCCTGGAATATGCTTGATATATGCAAGAAAACTGTGGTGGAATTGCCACCCAAGTTATATGAAAAATATTACAGGAAACCGAGGTGGAATTGAGACGCCTGAGTTTTATGGATAATACTGCCGAGAAAACTGTGGTGGAATTGAGACGCCCGAGTTTTATGGATACTGTGCTACAAGAAACTATTGAGAAAACTGTGGTGGAATTGAGACGCCCGAGTTTTACGGATACTGTGCTACAAGAAACTGTTGTAGGAAAGCTGGGGGAATTGAGCCGCCCAAGGTGATTTGTTGCTACGGTAGAACCGAGCAGTCGTAACGTGCCGTGAGAACATTTTGTTTATAAACAGGAACATTTCCGTTTGATATTTGTATAATGATTATGTGTTAATTTTATATTATACCTTTACTTTTCATTGTTATTAAAGTCGGAAGATTCGACGATTAAATAGATAATCTAATGTGTGAATTGCAACAAGTTGTACTCAGTTGAAAAACACAAACAGAGCTTGTGACAATTGTTATTGTTATTATTATTATTATTATTTATTATTAATATTATTATTATTATTATTAATTATTATTAATTATTATTATTATTATTATTATTATTATTATTATTATTATTATTATTATCATTATCATTATTAAATAAACTGTTATTAATTTGAATATCCGTGTAAATTGTCAATATTATGATAATGATGATGATGATCATGATATTGATCATGGTAATGATGTTCATACTGGTACTGATGATGCCGATGATGATGATGATGCTAATTATGATGATGGTAAAAATGCTGTAAGCAATGTAGGCCTACTGTGTACAAACAACCCCACCCCTCCATATATGCTTTATGCCCTATATATAAAGATCAACCAACCAACATACGGAATCGCACATGACATGATTTATCTGTTATTATAACTATTTAATGTTTGATTTGCAGTATGTAAATGTGTTGTCGTACAATAAAGACGGATATTCGCTTACGGCGCATAATAATATAATCATATTATCATAACGAAGTCGGGTTCTAGGAAAACTGTTATTGGTATGCCTCTCCGTGTAAATTGTCAATATTATCTGACTATATCCGAAACACTAACTTCTGTTTATACTGAGCAACTGTAAATAGACATACGCCTATGTATACATTCATGGTTGTTAAATAACGCGTCCTGATATGTCAGTTATTATGTTTGTAATTAATTTGATTGACACTATTGATAATGAGCCAATCGTAATGAATGATTTTTAAGTGATTTTGAAAAAGCGAATGATTTTCAACAATCTTGAATGAGGATAAACTATCCACCAATTTCTAATCACTTGAAACCTGCAAAAATAAAATAAAATAAAATAAAAAAATAAAAAAACCATATAATAAAAAATCATAGAAAACATCGTGTATCTAAATATTATCAATATATATTGAGATTAATTATAAATAAATAATTAGGGAAATTATGAAGATTATATAATATAACAGATCAATATATATCCCTTCTTATATAGGCATATATAATAATAATAATAATAATAATAATAATTATTATTATTATTAATAATAATAATAATAATAATATTAATATTATTATTATAATTAATAATAATAATAATAATAATATTAATATTATTATTATTATAATTAATAATAATAATAATATTAATAATAATAATAATAAATAATAATAATAATAATAATAATAATAATAATAATAATAATAATAATAATAATAATAATGACATTGCAGCATTCTTAAAATGTTTGTCATTGGTGCTGGGAACAGTCACTAAAGTGGGAGGGGGCCGCCAGGCCCCCAGTAGAAAGAGTGGGTGGGCCAATTTCCCCCTCCCCCTCCACTGCCGTTGATACCACATTACCTATTCAAAAATATCTACATATATTGTCATTTTCTGCAATGTACATGAGTTCTACCCATCTGGTTATTATATAAAAGTTAAATGTTTTTCTTGATTTATGAGAAAATATAATTCTGTTGACTTTACATAGTTACTGTGAATAAAAACGATTTACATTTAGCATAAATTTCTATATTATATATTATTTTATATTTTATTAATGAAATTTACAAAAAAAACCTTAATTAAAAGCATTATAGACCTAATTAATTTATTTGAAAAGACAATAAAATTTCATTCATTTCAAACATTTTTCATAAATCCTATACTAATTTATATATTACTAAAATTGAGGTGTTCATTATATACTTATTTTATGAAAAATTATGGAAATTTTAATTTGCATAGCAGCTTTTGCTATGGTGATGACCTTGTATTTTTTACACCATTAATTTCACATTTTTTCTATAAAAGCTGACAGTTTATCGTATAAAAAATACTGTATAAGCCAATCTAATAATATTTTACTTGAGACAAATATTAACAGCAATTATGTGAATTTCATTCGTTGCTATGGAGATATAAAAGTTCCATAGCACTTCAATAAAGGTGTTTCTTAATTTTGTTTTCTTAAATATTGCTCTTCTATAATACATAACTTGAATACAAAAATATTCATAAACCTATGACGATGATTAAAATAAGCTTTAAGCATCCCTTATACTTAAAGTTCATGAAATAAAATAGGAAATTTAAATTTGCATAGCAACAGTTGCTATGGTGATGACCTTGTATTTTATACATCAATGTGTTAACTTTGTTCAATAAGAGATGTTTATTATATAAAAATATTGTATTTCATGATTTTTGCTTGGTCAATGACAAATGTACGGCAATTTTGCTGATTTTGCTTCGTTGCTAGGGACAAAAAAATATTGTTGCTATGAAATTATATCAAAAGTTTCAGGATTTTTTACATAATTCTATTCTATGATAATAGATAATTTAGATGTTAACAATATTCATAAAACCTATGAAAATGAAGATTATAATAAACTTTAAGTTTCCTGTATAATTAAATTTCATGAATAAAATAGGAAATTTAATTTTCATAGCAACGGTTGCTATGGTGACTGAAATTATAGTTTTTCTTAACGCAAGATTCATTTTCGATGATTAACGAATATTTTGAGTAAGTTTTACCAATTGTTGATAATTATTATTCGAGTAATGTTATTTTTTATATAATTTAGCTAAAACTATAATTTAAAGGGGAAAATTGGGGGCCATTTTGAATGCGTAATTTGGAGGTGTTCCCCCAAAGGGATTTTGGGTAATTTTGAGTTCTGAACCTCTCAAAGACCTATATTTTCAGAAAATATAAAAATTACCCGGTAGTACTTCCATTGCCACCTCCACCCCAAAAAAGCTTCTAATCTGCTTGCCTAACATAATATACGACAGTATTTCTAGCCGTATTGCCAGATTTATCTGGCCGGACGGCGTAGCATTGTGTAATACAATGTTCCCGACGGTTATTTGAACCTGTTCAACCATGAAGCCTTCGTGGTCTAGTGGTTATGACACTCGCCTTGTCAGCGAGAGGTCGCAGGTTCGAATCCCGTCGGAGGGATTTTATTACACAATGACTTTTACAGGACTTTATTCGTTGAAAAGCTACAGGGTAGCCTACGATGTTCCATCATGTCCTTATTTAAACACTGTATATGTACCTTTGATGATTTATATTATATATATATGTATGTATATATGTATATATATGTGTATGTGTACATGCATGCATGTAATAACATATAATATATATATATATATATATATATATATATATATATATATCAATATAGCCATTACCACTGTTAAATTATATATAAACCAAGAAATGATGATTCATAATATATATACATATACATATATATGTATATTTAACACTGTTATTATTAGTATGTATATTATATATTGATCCTTAACCTTTATGTATATGCCCATATAACCAGATGTTTGGTGTCCTATAGGATTTTGATAGTTTTCTATAGGACTTGATTTAGTTTTATAGGATAATATTATGCAAACCTTTAGTACACCTTTCGTAAGGGTTCCGTAGTTGCCGTCATTCGATTCAGGTATATTGAATTATTTTTTGTGAACTTAGTGCATTTATTATTGTGATTGCTAAGTAATAATGCTCAGCAGGGTACGGTAGTAATTAACAACAAGAACTTAGGAATCCAACTACATGTATTTACTCCCGGTGAGGACTCAAAAACGGGTGAACTCATCTGAATGAAACGTTCGGGAATGTTTAACCAAGTTACAAGGAAGATATTATTATGTGTTGGGAACGATTCATGTTATGGTGTAAAATTGAGGGTCATTTAAATTGCTTATGTCCCATTTATAAATGGATGAAAATGAATATTTGCAGAGTAGTTCTTCATGGTCAAATAATAAAGAAATGATCAAATTTTGGTGACGATCCGCAGTAGGGCCATTTAAATATTTTCTTGGACAGTTGATTAAATTATATAAATGGAATTTGCGTTTTCTAAAGCACTTAAACCAGTTGCAGCTAGGTTAAACTAAAAAATGCCGTGATATGCATGAACAATTGTTGCTTTGCAAAAAAAGTTGCCCACTAAACCCCACTAACTTTAAATCCTGAATCTCTAGTGGG
This sequence comes from Anneissia japonica, assembly GCF_011630105.1. NCBI lineage: Eukaryota > Metazoa > Echinodermata > Crinoidea > Comatulida > Comatulidae > Anneissia > Anneissia japonica. Next base: position 1,149,423 of record NW_022738561.1, read on the forward strand.
TCTGCAGTTGAACAGCAAATATCCTCCCCCCCCCCTCTCTTATTATAGGCCTAATGGCCGGACCACTTGCAAAATGCTTCCAAATGCTATGCATACATTTAAGAAAAATGATTAGTGTATGGTGCCTTTCCATGTAGCTTCTTTTTTAGCGAATAATCACGTATAATAATATAGTTGCTGTTATTAATTGCCTGGAACAGTTGTAGCAGGGTCACTGACAAGCAGGTTAACAGCATGAACCCCCAACCTCTTTTATACTCCTGGGTGAAGAGAGTAAAACATAAGTAAAGTGTCTTGACCAAGGGCACAAGCAATGCGACGACCATCAGTCTCGAACTCGTGATCTCACGATCAAAATTAAGTCCAACATCTTACGCTGTGTCACACGCTCCTACGTACTGTACAATTAAAGATGTATTGTCCGATAAAAAAAAAATATATATATATATATATTATAAAAATCATTTTTAAAATTAACTTCCTCATTTTGATGTAACATAAAGATTATCAACATAGACATTGCAATTTGAACTGATTGTGGGTAACAGCCATTAAAGGCAAGTTGCGTCACAGAAAGGCTTTACTACCAAACTGTACATACATACTGTACGTTTGGAGCATAACAACTTAGTTTGTAACATTGAACTCTGCAATTAGATGCGACAACGCACACTGAACAGGGGCAAGGCCCGCACACAGAAAAGTTCTCCACACAAAGGCATGGTGCTTAACCAGTGGCGGCGGCAGCGGGGGGCAGGGGACGTAAGCCCCATCGGTCTGGTCAAGCCCCCCCCCATCGGCCAAAGTTCGTCGGGCAGTCAGACCAAAAAAAAAAAAAGGCCTAGTTTTCCCATCCCAGCCATTTCCGGCCATCCCAATCCCAATTTTTTAAAAACATCTTGTTTCTGGAGGAGGGGACACCCCTCTCCAATACCCACCCCTGGCTCTGGCCTTCGGCCCTCAGATAACACTGCACGCTATAGTTACACCTATAAATACTTAGACCCCCAGTCGGACATTTTAGCCCACCCCCCTACAAATTAAATAATAGAGGCGCCACTGTGCTTAACATAAAATAAAATGTGATTTTTGATAAGCAATAAACATGAGACCAGCAAAATGTAAACAAGTTAGTATCTACAGTTTACAGTACATTCCCCAGTATAGTTTAGAAATAAACATAAATAATACAGTAACAATAATAGCAGTTGTTTTTAATTTGTTGTACTTTACTTTTATAATAATGTACCAATGAATAAGTAAATACTTATTTTTACATTTCCAACCTTTGTTCTTGTAAAAGATGGCCATCACCTGACACAATCATCACCTATGTCAACCACAACAACAAATATACATCAAAATTTGGACATAAAAGCAATGTCCATACTCATTACAGACAGAAGTATCAAAACTGGCATTTATTAACAGTTATTAAATAAATAATTGACATGAAAACATACAGTACCATAATGTTTGTACCTTAGATTTTGCCATAAATTCTAAACTTGATAACTCAGAGTAATGTTAATGGTTTTTTGTGTTTGTACAGTATATCTAAGGTTTGCGTATATTTAGAATTTTTATCAAACATGTAAGCAGGTATAGAATTAACTTATTTAGATATTTCACCTAAGACAAAATAATTCCCTTCTATCAATGTTCATCTACTTAAAAATGAAAATCACAAAAAGTAATTAAAATAAAAATCATTGTATTAAAATAAAAAGTTGGAACAAATTAATTATATGATATAATAAATAACGTAATTAAAATACTATACTTGTATTACTTAAATCACCTAAATGCATAAATATAAGTAATTATGATTGTTAAGACACTAACATGTATATTTACAGAATAACTATCTACACGTATAAGGACAAATCTATATCTTTAAAGAGAGTGACTCCCCACACAAACCCTGTTATATCAACTCGATACAATTTACTCAATAGTAATTATTTCATGTATTTTTTTTTTTTAAACAAAAAAACCGACCAAAATATCTATTAGGCAAACAAAATTGCATATAATAACTAAAAAATAGTAATTTATCTATAACATGAAAACAATTCAAAATTAACTCAACACTCTGGTTTAGTTACCATTCATTAATATTATAATAATACTCATAATACTATTAATACATGTTTAAAAATACTTGTCAAAAATAAACCTTAAAATGGAGTCTTTACAACAATTGTGGCAGAAAAAATAAATTAAATTTCAAAAGTACATAGAAAAGACACCAGTTAAACTGGTCCAAGAGCTGAATTTTAAAACATAGAAAATACCAATGAAATACAAAATGTTTACTACAGAGGTACAGTACTCTGAAAATGTTGCACTGAGCACCATAATGCAATTATTAAATATTATTTTTGTTACAATGTATTTGTTTAAACAGAATGTTGCCAAGATTAATTGAAAGATTTCATGAATAGGTGACTGAGCAGATTGACTGAATAAAAGTGAGGTAGAATTGGTAATGTTAAGCACTATCACACAAACTTGTGTCATTTTCCCATTATATGGGCATGATGATGCCATATTGCAGCCGATTCTACCTAAGTGATCAGTTTCGGTGACAAATAAAATGCTGATACACTTCTATACTGGTGACAGCACCAGTCATCAATCATCTGATCAGAATCCCCTAATCAGGTTTGGTGACGGCATCATGAATGGTAATGTCACTGAAACTGATAATTATCAGATCTATTAGATATCAGATCTATTAAGTAGAATCGGGTGCATATCGCAAGCATATACATTCAAGATAATGTCATATTTTACCCATATTTGGGAAAATTACAGGACATATCCCTGGTAGAGTTCACAGGGAGAGTTTTTATGGCTAGTATGGCTTTTCGACCACAATATTGGCAGTCAAAATAGCGTTATTTGTATATGCAAATCATTATTATTGGTTTGACGACCTCGTCATGGTATCCGACGATAAGGGTCCAGGCCTGTCCGACGGAGGAGATGTCCCCCCCCCCTTTCTGGTGCCACTACTGCTTCCTTCAAACATAAATCTACTAAATTATCAATGTTTGCATGAAATAAATATATGCTTTCACATGATTTTGACAAAGTAAAATTACATTTGTGGCAAAGCCAAATCAATCACTTGTTGCAAAATTTTTTATTTATTAATACAGGGTTAAACAGTAAAATGAGAGCTACTGTATAAAATGGTGAAAAATAATTTAAATCCAACATTTCGTTATGAAGTTACAGGAGTTTAAATATACAGCTGTTAAAAGAACAATATTTGAGAAATCAGTCTTTAAAGTTTAGGATTTCAGTCATTTTTCAGGCATAAAACATCACCAAATCATTAAAAAATTGTTGTTTTAACACCGAAAATGGGAAAAACAACAGCATACCATGATATATAGGTTAGTTTAGTGCAGTAAAATAGATTTCACAAAATTTGACTTTCCAGCATGTTTTGGCCATTATCTCCGAAACAGGATTTGCGACGAGTGACTGGTTTGGCTATTTTTTGCCACATTTGGTGATAATGTATTTATATTTGAATATCACACTGACATTATTTCCTGAATTAAGAAATCAAGTACAATACATCAAATTCATTAAATATGATTTAAAATAAAGTCTAAAAAAATAGGCTAACAATATGTGTGTCTAGTTAAACTTCAGTACCACCTTCATCCGACGACTGTGATAATCGTTGACTGGTTTCTAAATTTACTTTCTTAATTTTTGCAGCTGTTGCTCTATTATCTGGTTTATCTAAATTAAAACTACTAACTTTAACATTTTTGGTGTAGCTCATTTCAAATTCATCTTTACTGGCAGATAGACCAGCTACTGTTAAATCTTTATTGGTTGGCTTTGTTTCAACCTGTGGGACAAGCGCTTGCCGACGTTTACGCCGAATTACAAAGCCTATAATAATCATTGAGACAATAACCAATAGGATAATCACAATAATAATTGCTGTGATTAAATTATTGGTTTTGTTCTGTGTCTCTAATTGGTCAATATTGAGGGTGAACCCGCGCATGTTGGTTCCATTTTTCCCTTTTGTGATGCTGCCAGCAACACTCTTTGCTTCATGTTTGTTGATTGTTGACATTAGAGAGCGCCTGAACCGTGGGGTGTCATCTGATGGCCCTATTGTATAAATAACCTGCATGTACCATTGGTGGCCAGACATCACCTAGAAAAGTAATGCAAGATGAAAATTTCATTAATAAAAGTATGATCACCATGACAACTGCATCTGTATGCTTTCTCCATTATCCCCTTTTCCTTCATGCATATCAACATCATCGTACAGCCAAATAGCAACATTATATAGTTTCATATTATTAGGCTGTACAGTGAAGTGAAGGTAAAGAGTCAACTACACAATATCAGAAAAGATGTTGGTAGGCTATGAGTACGACACCTGGATAAACCAATGGGCTTATTCGACTGGTTCATAAAATATACTTCGTTGACAACGTTAACCAGAGTGCATTAATCTATGTTAAGTTATCCATGTGACCAAAACAAACATGGCCGATTGGTCAGTTTAGCAACAACATTTCCGTTAATACAATTTAAATTAAATTTCAGAAAATAAAAATTATAACATTTACCCACATGAAGTCAAAAAATATTGTAAGCTAACAGAATTCAAAAACTGGATGAAAACAATTCTTTTAAGAAAATACTGCTCCCAAGCCATTTTGTTTTGTCAAGTTTTTACCAGTTTTCTATTAAACTGGTTGTCTTTGTTAAGTAGGATTTTACTACAGTGCAGGTGGGCGTGGTTTAATGAAGAACGAAAAGTCGGGAACTTGCCTAAAGAGTAATGGAATCATCCAACCTGTTATTTATCAGGCCTAAATTTTCTGTTGCTGTGAGCGAGTTTTATTGTAGACTTTAACTTAAAAGCCACATGCACTGACTTGCTTTGTTTAGCTACCAAAGCAAGTCATGTCTTGTTGGCTTCTTCAAGCCATTTTCTATATACATTTTATTGCGTCTATTTTGAAACAGCGCCACCAACGTCTCACAACTTTTCACCCTTAGCAGCTGGCTAGTTATGAATAGAGCACCGTGCAGCGGATAATGCCGCAAGACCTTTGCTATAGCAGCAGCATAAAACAGATACGATCTTTTGCTAATTACTGTATTTAAACATTAAAGTAGCTTTTTAAGATTTTTTTTAATATCAACGTTTTGTTCTTTTTACATTTGAAAATATTTGTGCTTGTTAGTAATTTTGTTTTATCGTTTTAATTAGTCCATGATTGTAACTATGTAGAGTGAAATGCTGGGCCTTTTGAAGTCCCCCCCAGTGGTAGTTGCCAGGTTCTTGGAAATTTTCATTTCAAATTTGGCGAAAATGGTGTATACCTCCTATAAGCTGGAGCCTATAGAATGATTCCGTAATTTTTGTGTTAAGTTTCTAAAAAGGATTCTGGAATGTTGTTTTTAATTTAGTTGATTTTGTTTATTTAAACACCTATACAGTACTATATACTGTACAATTATAGTATAATTTTTTTAACACTATTAGTTTCTCTTAGTTACCCAGTCAGCAGCATGCTGACTGGTTTCTTTCTTTCTTTCTGCCTGGATCAAAGGTCACATAGGGGTCATTAGGGTAAAAAACTTTCAAAAAAATGAATAAAAGACTTCTTCTATCACAAATAACATAGCACAGTCTTGGGTACATATGTATTGGCATAAGGTAGGGTCTTTATGGTGTTCAGCTATTTTTGGTCAAAGGTCATTAAAGGGTTATTCTTTTGTTCTCTCTAGTAACATTTCAAAATGCTACTAATGGCAAACCATTGGACCAAATTCAATTCTGTCATTAAGAACCGGTGACACCTCCTACACCCCAGTCTGGGATCAGGGGTCACATAGGGGTAATCGGGGTTAAATTTTCAAAATAGCCCATTTGAGCTCAAATTTACAAGGAATGATCCTTAGGACCTTCTAAACACAAAAAAAATACTCTTTACCCCATATGTCAAAGTTCATAGGTCAAAGGTTCAAAATGTTACTAATGGCAAACGATTGAACCGAATTCAATCAAATTTGACCATTAAGAACCAGTGACACCTCCTACACCCCTGTCTGGCATCAGTGGTTACATAGGGTTCATCGGGGTCAAATTTTCAAAATAGCCCAATTGAGCTCGAATTTACCAGGAATGATCCTTAGGACCTTCTAAACATGTAAAACTACTCTTCATCTATGGGTAAAAATTCACAAGGGTCACTATAGTGAAAATTATCTAGTATTTCTAGTGACTAACGATTGGACCAATTGCATTAGACAGACTTCTACCAAACATGGGGTGTTCACAGGTTGAGATTAAAGGTCACAGTGGTTATCTCTTAAAAAATGACTGGGTTCATGTTCTATTGAACATAGTATCTCTAGTTCTTTCTTTCTTTCTGGCAATATTTTAAAAGGCTACTAGTGGCAAACTACTGGACCGATTTAATAAAAACTTGGTCAGTAGGACCGGTGCCACCTCCCATTTGTGTTGTTCAAAACTTGGGGTCAAAGGTCACATGGGGCATTAAAAAATCAAACCAAAAATCGTATAAAAGACTACTTGTCTCAAAAATAATGTAGCACAGTCTTGTCCTTTGCACATATACATTTGCATAAGGCAGGGTCTATAGGGTGTTCAGGGATAAGGGGTCAAAGGTCATTAAGGGGTAATTTTCATCTTTTTTCTGGCAACATTTCAAAATGCTACTAGTGCCAAACAGTTGTGCCGATTTCAACTAAACCCGGTCAGTGTAATCGGTGACACCTCTCATACATGGGGTGTTCACTGCTTGGGGTCAAAGGTCACATAGGGGTCATTAGGGTAAAAAACTTTCAAAAAAATAAATAAAAGACTTCTTCACTTCGTCACAAATAACATAGCACAGTCTTGTCCTGGGCACATATGTTTTGGCATAAGGTAGGGTCGTTATGGTGTTCAGCGATTTATGGTCAAAGGTCATTAAAGGGTTATTTTTGTTCTCTATAATTTTCAAAAAAGCCCACTAAGCTCGAATTTACCAGGAATGATCATTAGGGCCTTCTAAATATGAAAAACTACTCTTTATCTATAGGGTCACTATAGTGAAAATTATCAAATATTGCTAGTGACTAACAATTGGACCAGTTGCATTAGAACATGGGGTGTTCACAGGTTGAGGTTAAAGGTCACAGTGGTTATCTCTCAAAAAATGAGTGGGTTCATGTTCTATTGAACATAGTATCTCTAGTTGTTTTTCTTTCTTACTGAATTCACCAAATTGTTGTGTGCCGCTGAAACAAAAGTGAATAAATAAATAAATATTATGGTTTATTCAGATAAGTATTCATTGCGTACATAAACTTACCCTGTAGAGGGGGTCAACAACCATTGTGAATCCATCTACACCTGGCATCTGATTCACAAGTGTGTAGTCTTTATTATATTCAGCAAACTCTGCTAAAAATGGTATGTCTTGAAAATTAGACACTGTAGCATCTGGATCCCCACGATCCTATTTAAAAAATATAAAAACATGGATGAATATGTCCAAAATATGTGATCACTGAGAGGAATGGTAGAGGAAGAAGAGCAAGCTGACAGAAGTCTGGGGGTTTTATGCATACTGAATCCTGGGACAGCCAACACTCAACTGGTGCTGGACAGGGTACATTTTGATATATCTGTGGTCAATGATGACCCCACCATCCATACTGCAGTTTTGGCGCTGACTTGGAGTTCTTCTTTCCTGGCTTTTCCAATTACATATGTTCACTTGCTATTTTCGCATAAAGACCGTCATATTTTGTGCGTTATACATGCATAACCTTTAACCTTTATCAGGAGGAAGACCGACACAAGGATTTGAACTGTGGTTTGATGGTTAAGATGCCAACCTTTGATTCATATATGTGATGAGTTCAAATCCTGATGACCCAAAAATAAAAACACCATCCCACCCCCCCCCCACCAAAAAAATTGTACTTTCTAGCATTCTTTTACATTCTGTTAATGTCTAGTCACTTGCTAACTCAATGAAAAAGACGATGAGATGTCAACAACTTCGTATAGACTTTGAACACAAATTTTATTCAAAACATATATATTTCAACCCGTCCTCGGGTCTTCTTCAGGCATCCTTAAGTCAAAAATGACTATGGAATAGATATTAGAGGACCACCAAAACAACACTTATAAAAAACATTTAAACACCACTACACAAGCAAAAGTACATTTCTATTTTTTTTCCTTAATTTAAATATCCCCATGGTATAAAATTTAAATAAAAACAATTAATTTACAACACTTACAAGTACTAAGAAACGATTCATAAGGTTTGGCGATTCTTGCATGCAACCAAACTGAGGCCCTTCTTGGTATATCTCTCCAGAAGGATCGTAATTTGGCACATAACCATTCTTGCCCGTGCATAAAAACAACTTCTCAATCTGTAACCTGTAGGCTGTATCAAGGTTTTGGTCTGGGTTCCATAAAACACGGCCAAAAATTGTCTGACCTGAGGAAACGAGACCGATAAATCTTAAAAATCAAATAATAATAGTTTTTAAATAATTATTATTTCATTGTGAAGGGAAAATTAAATAATATGAGATTTTAAAAAAAATGTTTATATTTCTAAGTAATTATAAGTAGGCATTTAGTCAGTTTATCCAGGTAAGTATTCACAAAACAGACTAGCAGTATTTCTGCAAAAATAAATATTATATAATAACAGTAATGCTTCAAATACTAACACTATACTGTGTCATTTTAATTGCATAAATACATACTATACAAATACGACCCCTGATACAGACAGCAATGAACTCGTAGACTGTGGGGCAGCCTAAGCTGCCCAATCCAAAGCTGCCACAAACTTAGTCGGGGGCCAGCATGTACAAACCTGGCAAGGTTCCGCCTTGCTGCACGTATGACACAAAGGGCACTCCGAGTGTTTATCGAGCCTAAACAAGAAACTTCTGGCAAGAAATAAACGCAATCTTGTTTATAGAGCATGTAGCTCAACGTAGGTAATCCTTTATCACAAAGGGGAGCTCCTTATGCAAGCACCGTCAAAAAGGGAATGAGGACTATTGTTAGGGGGACGGTTCATACATGGCACCCTGGGCCGGACTGTTCTATTTTTTCAAGGGGTGTTCCATTTTAGGAAAAATGGCAATTAGTCGGTTTATCCAGGAAATTATTCCATGAAATTGACTTTGTACATTGCTACAAATTAATAAAAAAAAAAAAATTAATATGTAAAACATAAATAGACAGTTTAATTATAATAGAAAGAAACAAGATAAAAATATGTGTTGATAATCATGAGCACAACCTCCAACGAGAAGCAATATCAATTAATGTAGTCAACAGAAATTATTAAAATAGCGTTAATATACATACAAAACATACATATATATCATGTCTTTTTTTTTTTTACTTACTTTAGTATATTGTATTATTTTTAATAACACAAATGATATTAGTCTTAACTGCTACCCTGCACATTTTTTTTAAACACTCAGCCCGTCAAACACGGAGATCTCCGTGTTTCAGGTTTTTTCTGATAGATGGGGTAATTACTGACACATACTAAAAATTTTAACATTATATTCAGTCTGGACCGTAAGTGTTTCGTTATTTCAATGTGACCTATTCTAAAACACGGTTCAGCTTCATTGTGTGAATATGTGTAAAACAAAAAAAGCGAGTCACTTTCATTTTACTATTATGGGTTACAAATTGTGAAAACAATAAAGTGTTTGGTACCATTGTAAAGCTAAGATCTTTGTAGCTTAGGAAAAGTGTTAAAATTCGCTAATTAGTCTGGCGGTGGCTGATAATATTTTTTCAAACACCTGGCGGTCAGAGTTTTGATGAATTTTTAAGTATATGAAGATCACAGAGAGGTTAGTATTATGTGAGTAAATCTTTATTTTTACTAGGCCTTGTTTAACAATTTAAAAATACAAATTAAAGTTTAAAAAGGCCATTTGAAAGGTACAATTTCATCAAATAAATGTATTTCTGATTATATAATAAAATTCATAATCATAATAATATTGAAAACTATAATAACTCTACAGTTTTCAAAATCATGAAATTACTGTATATCAAAAAAACAGTGCAGTTTACCTTTGGAAAATGATCCTTGATAATCCATCTCCTGTAAAGACATCAAATCTTGGTTAGGATCCATCAGGAATACCTTCTCATTATTCATTAAGTGGAATTCCGTGTTCAGGGAATATATAACAGGAATTGGTCTATTGGTTTGCTGGAATGCTATAGGTACGACAAATCTGCACAAGAATGAAACAATGTAAAATATTCCAAGGCAAATATTTAAGACAAATTTCTTTCAGTCTGTCTACTAATAATAATATACCAGAGGCTAGTGTCATGTTCGGTAAATTTGAAACAGATAATAATTATTTATAGTGATTTGCAGTTCCAATCAAAGTAAATTTTAAGAAACAGGGCCAAGGCAAAGTTAGTTAAGGAGCAATAAGCAATTTAGCTGACAGGGAACACCAAAATGATTGAGCTTTTTGAAATACATAATATGGTTTCAACTGTGTGATATTTTATTCCAAAATGATATAACACTGCATTTTAAGATGTTAAATATTTGGATTTGAATGCAAGTTGGTGTATACTTACTTTTGAGGTGGATGGGCTGTACAAATAATGGGAGAGTTTTCATTGGCCTTATAAGATTGTGTAGGTGTCACTGTACAAGGCATCAACTCAATAATATAATCACCAGAAAAATCCTACAGAAAAACAAATAGAAATATTTGTCAGTTTAGTAAATATTGCAGTCATCCAATATTCACCAACAAGGGAACTTCTCACTAAGACCTGCCTTTCTGCAGTCAAACAAGACAACAATACAAACGTGTGTGGGCCTTGCCCGTTTTGCTGGGCCTGTTCTGATTGGCCAATTGTTAAGTTTGATAGTCATTCTGTGAATAATCTGTACTTCAGAGTCAATCCCAGATATTAGTTCTTCAACATACACATGAACTCTGATAAACATATCAATGGCTTAATAAAAGCCTCTTCTATAATACACTGTAGCTAGGGGTATCATTATTACAAACAAGTCATGATAAATTCAGTATTTATCATAAAACATGAAAAATTCTATAACTTAATTGATGCGACAATAATGACAACAATAATGATTACAATTTTAGAGTAAACAGATGCACAAATGATAAAATAATTTGACCTAAAACTAATTATCTAATATATTCATTTATAACCTAGCAATATAATATGAATATTATTAACTTGATACATTCACTCAGCAAAAAATAAATACGTATGAATGAAAACTAATTAACTAATACTTATTAGAGAATTACATTCTATTATATCTATTTGGTTCAGATGCTTATACCCATTTCTGACCTAAGATTGCACTAGAATGCCAAATATAAATAATTATTATTCAAGATAATTTACCTTTAAATTGAAGGTGCTGGTGGCACGCCAAAGTTGTGCAGGGCCGTCAAATGTGTTCTCGCTCCAAAGCAGTTCCACTTCAAATGTCACAGCAACAGCAAGTGGCGAAAGAACCCGAGATTTGTACTCTGGTAAGGTGTGGTGACTCAACACAAATTGACCTGAAGCAAAATATATTATCAACATATATAATACTGAGCCATTATTATGCTTAAAGCTTGGTTTCCATAGAATCTCTACATGCTTTTGCCGACAGCATTTGGTGATGCTGATTGGTCAGTTGAATCGGGGAGTCTTCCCGATTGCATCGGGGTGCTACGCAGTACAGCGATTATGCTGTAGCGATTTTAAGAAGACCAGGCTTAACTAATGTGTATGCAAATTCAATATTAACTGGCAGAAGTGTATTCTCTTCAAATATCCATTAACCCTTTCAGGCAACATCCTAACAACATATGACCATCATGTTATGTTCAAATTGAAGTATCAAGCATGAGTACAGTTGGCAAATGCAGGGGCTAAACGATAATAACAATGAATAAATAACTTACCTCTAAATTTTGGTGTTGTCTTGAAGTCTATAACTAAGTTCCCTTTTTCTCCAATGCGAATTCGTATGATTTGTAAGCGCCCAGTAATTTCACTGTCTGTCTCAAGTCCAGTACGCCAAAGAATTGAACTGTAAGTAGGAATGGCGTATGGTAAATATAAAGGGATAAAATTTAAGAACTTCAATCGTATTTAGATACAGTTAATGACATGCAGTGCCCAAAAATTACCTGTAGAAAAATGAGAATTCCATTTCCGTTTTGTGATCAAGAGCAGCCCAACCTGTTGGAGCCATCACATAGATGTAAGAAACGTACATCGGAACGGTAACAGTCAGGTAACTTTTGTCCATATCACGCACTTGGAAATCAGTTGAGACTGCTCCACCACACAAATCCACAAGTTCTGTCATGTGATAATAGGCATCAAAACTCCACGTACAGCTCTTTAAGTTAAGATGTCGATACAAATTGATGGATTTCTCTTCACGGATATTTGGGTCAAATTGGTAAGGGTAGTCGTAACCTGGTCCGTATTTTAACATCTTGTAATCAAGCGAGCCCAAAAAGCTGTAATCTCTGAGTCCCGCAGCTATGCTATTTAGCATGTTGGAGCAGATGTGCTGGCGTCGGTACACAGGCTCCGTGAGAAGAAGCCTGATGTTGTGTATGGAAATCGTTGAGAGAAGTGGAAGCATGCCATCCTCGTGAGGTATTTCAATGTGGATGTGTAATGAGTTTGGGTGATCGGCATCTTCCGGTTCAATGTATTTTAAATCAGTGATAAACGATTGTGCTTTGAAACCTCGTACATCCCCAGATGTTACTGGCGTATGACAAACACTGTTTTCGCCACTTATCTCCACAATACTGCTCCTAAGTGGAACTCCGGCCCTGCCGCTTTTATCATAGGGTTGTGCAACACACCGGATATGGAACCTCCTGCTAAAGTATACGCTATCCAAGACTTTACTGTTGGGGCTGGTGAATGGAGTGTGGTCCACAATACGCTCAAATGGAGGCCTAGAACCATCAACATCTGTTGGCATTGCAACCTCCCAATGGAACACGATACTGGAGACATTGATGTTAGAGCTCTTGCACATTCCTTGAGTCAATGTGTATGAGGGATAGTGAGGATCACAAGGCTACAAAACAATAATAAAATGTACTATGATGGTGTTAAATATAACCTTTAGGGCAACACACAGCCACAAATTCCCATATCTAAACACTACACACAAATATACAGTAGGTATCTATATAGCTGTACTGAAAATAGCAGTCCATAGTATAAAGAGGAATCATGCAAAAAATGTGAAAGGTGGACTATTGTTTTATGAACAAGATTAAATAAAATAATAATGTGAAGAATAAAATAATATTTCAAATGTAGAAAATTGGGTAAATAAAATTATAATAAAACATTAAAGATAATAATTTTATTGTAAATAATACTTAAAATAACCATAGAAACTACCACTACCAATGATAAAACAATATATTTACTGGTACTTACCATGGTATGTTAATGATGAGCAAAAAATTATAACAGTTGAATACATCAAGTTCATGTATTTGCCTATCATACATTATACATAACTTTTAAAAAAACAATATGTTCTGTTTATCGATTGGTCAGTGGACTTTCACAAACATGTAATATTTACTAATTGGTCAGTTGACTTACTGTAACACATATTAAAGGATAACCTGCAGTTGGTTGTTTCTCAAGTCCTTGCTCCACGTTACCATATTCCATCAAAGACACAACCTAAATTACAATACATTTAAATTATTAACAAATCTATAGAAATCTCATTATACAAAATTATCAATTAACATATTAGATAACTTGATGATTGGAGAGTAAAAGTTGATACCTGCTACACACTTTTCTATTGGGGCTTTTGCCTTTGTTTCCCTACTAATAATAATCCCTAAACAGACTGAAAGTTGTTCCTCGGTTGCTTCATTTAAAAAATTACTAAAACTCATTTTCCCCACCATTAACATGAACAGTACCATTGATACTGCACCTCGGTCATTTAAATGACACTACATATATTGGCATGAAATAATAAAAATGTGCCCCATTTCTTTGTGCCTCTTTTAAACTGGCTTATTCTAAACAAGCCTCATTTGACTGTGGAAACATATAATGTAATGCAAGTCTTAAAACACCCAATCATAATCTTATTCTAAAACTGAATATTCAGTCTAAGTATAGAAAAGGGTGGGGGCATCCCCCAAGCCTATAAATCTTCCTTGGTTCTCCCGACCCCAACAACATTGTTACGCTACTTACAACTGGTGCTGCTGGTAAAATGGTGCTGCCTGCAGCTTCATCATCAATGATGGTTACCGTGGCAGTGGTGACAAGGCCAAGCAGAGCATTGATTGGTTCCTCTGGTCCTAAGATGATGCTCAATGTTTCATGCCATTCAATGTCCTCATTGTGTAGTACTTCCACCTGCAAATCAATGGAACTAACCCCTGTACAGAAAAAACATGAAATATATTAAGAATTTTAATAAATATACATACTATACCATACAATACTCTTTGGCCGCAGCCGAGAGAGTGCTTACAATGGTCTTCCAGATTGTTCTGTCGCTCATTGCTCCACTGAGGGCTGCTTATGGTTGTAGTGGTTAATGAATATATGTAAGTGATTTAGATAATTGTCTAAGTGAGTAATGTAAAATCAAAAAAACAAAACCATTTTTAATATTAATTTTCATTCCCCTTGAATTTGTTGTTGCTAGCCACCAACATCATTGCTGCATGTAAATATTGATACAGGTCTCCTTCTAATCAAAGATCCCGCCAATCAAAGACCACCTTCAATTAAAGACCACTTTTTCTGTGGTTTCAAATTTACAAGTGTTTTATCTTTATATTATAATTAGATACCAAAGCTGCAAAAGACCATGGGAAACCCTCATCCATAAAGAGGTATTTTATTAGAGGGAGACCTGTAATAATATTGATGTAGAAGATGCCACTGTCAAAAAAAAATATACAGGTCACCCTCTAATTAAAGACCCCTCCAAGTAAAGGACCGCCTTTCTGCAGTCCCAAGTGAATGCCAATCATTTATCTTTATAATAATAATTTTTCTAATTAAAAGACCAAAGCTGCTATAAAACCAGGAAAATCCTGATCCCATATAGTGGTCTTTAATTGAGGAAGACTTGTACATTAAATATGATGGTGTTGAAAAAAGTTCACCTTTATAACCATAAATGATATTTAAATATTATTTATTAAAAACATTCCATTTTTAATTCAACATGTGAAGCCATGGCCCTGAAATGGAAGAGGGTATTTTAACCCCTACTTACAATACAACACCATTATTATAATCAATTTATGTCATCGTTATTATACACACCTGGTTTAAAAACTAGAAGTTTTGAGTTGGCATTATAGTCAATTCCCGATTGAGCCGACCCATCACGAGTGCTACATCGTACTTGGGATGTTCCATTTTGATCACCTGTACGTACAACCGTTACAGTGACAAATGAGATTTCATCAGCATTTACAGGCTCACGGACACTATACGCCATTCTCTTGAATTGAACAGTTGGCGCTACAAAAGAAAATTGTAAATATAAAAATGAACCATGTATAAACATTTTGACAAATCTAATCTTTCTACCTTCATCCTAAAGAAAGGCAAATGTAAATGCATATTTTTGTGAAAGGTTTTGCTACCATCAAGATATTCTTTGCACGCAATATTAGATCTCTATGTTCTTTCAAAAAAACGTCAAACAGATGTTAAATAAAAGAAACAAATAAGATAAAGAAGAGACAAAGAAAACCATAAAAAAAAAAAAAATTTTTAAATCAGATGGATGAGAAAATATAAGTCTGCAGTCTAGCCTTAAATAGTAAATGGATGCAGATTCTCATACAGTATTTATGAGGGTTTTGAAGCGGCAACCTTTATAAAGTGCAGGCCTGTAGCCAGGGGGGTTTTAATGGTTCGAGCGAACCCCCCTTTTCTAGCGAACGCCCCTGTTTTCTAGCGAACCCCCTCAAATTTTTTAATGAGTCCCACTCAGACGGAATGTCTGTTCTTAACTTACCTAGCATTAAATCAAAATTTAGCACCTAATTCATTATTTGGTCACCCGTTTTTAAATTGTAGCCTGCGCATAGAATATCTCAGCTTCAGAAGTTTGGAGATTTAAATTGAACACAACTCCAGCAAACCATGACTTTACGATGGCACACATAAGAATGGCAAACATCGATAAAAACCCGGCTCCTGTCTCAACTTTCACTGGCCTTCTGGGCTGAATGTTTTTTTATAAGAAATGTACCAACCGTTAACACAACCGGTCGCCATCTACCTAGAGTAAATGGTGCCACCAAACGAAGCTAAAGTTTTGCAACTTAATTTACCAAATGTTTTGCGACTTAATCACCTGATTGTGGATTGTGTGGTTAGTAAATTCCATAGCCATACTGTCCATAGCGCACACTAAACTATGTGCAGATGGAGCATTTTTGGGAAATTGACTCTCCTTTGACTCTCCAAACAAAATATTATTAATAAATCAACATGGTCCATCTCAGTCATCATAGCCAGTCACAAAATTAGGCTAGGAAGTTTGTTTTCAACAGCAGGCACACACTACAGAACTGAGTGCGTCAAAACGAGTGTTTGTTAATTTTTAGTGATAAAGAATCATGAAACGTCCTAGAATAACTGACTTTTTTTCGTCCGCTATTGCACAGAAGAAAACTACAGATAGGCCTTTAAGGTGGGTTATTGATTTCAAAATCAATTAGTCTAGCCTAGGCCCTATGTTGACTAGCTAGGTTCGCTCCTCGTTCAATAAGAGACAGAATTATACCCCAACGACAACAAACTAGTGTAGGCCTAAGTACAGTAGGACGTACTAGGCCTATGGCTTTGGTTTTAAAAGTTGAAGTGCATGTACAAAATGCGCCATAGGCCTATATTAAAAAAAAAACACCACTTTGTTCATTATTATTGGTTGGGGCCTGGGACCTGGGCAGGCAGGCCAGCTTTACCGTCGAAAGTCCTGGAATTCGACGATGATGTCAGTGCACGTTTACAAACGCCATTGATTAGAATGAAAATTTTTTTTATGAAAGATAGAATTTATCGAACATTTATCTATATAAAAACAAGATGAGTATTGTAGAAATTGTATTTCTAAAGATGCATATAATTCATATTTCATTTGGCAGAAAATAAATATTCAGGAAGATATAATAACAACGATTGTTAATTCTAAAATGTGCATCAAATCTCAGCTATTATTAATCAGTATGTAGCTGCTATTATGTTAAAGTCTTAAAATAATAATTTCGAATTAGGCCTAGTATATAACAAATAATTGTATTAAAGATTAGGTTCTCATGATGTCAGATAATGTATTGAATATGATGCTATATTTTGGGCTGTGACTTAATTTAACGATGTCCCTGTCAGTAGTAATGACAATATTTGTGCTTTTTTTAGCCATGTAGTAAAATAGTACTATTATTTTCACTGTACAAAATGAGAGACAAAAAGAAGTAATAGAAAAAGAATAGGAAGAGGAAGAGAAGGAAGAAGAAGAATAGCTTTTTTTTTGTTTTATAATAAATGTGTTGAGTATATTGATATTGATTGTGCGATGAGGGTTTTTTTTTTATATAAATATCTTTCGGTGTTATTTAAACATGCCAATATTTTCTAATTTTATTATATTACCACCTTTTTATTACATAGATCTTTTTCAAAACATACAGTAACTGCTTTGAAAACATTATATAGACCCATTAAACACAAAAACTGCTCTGACTTCGGGGCTTCGCCCCCGACCCCACCGTGGCCCTTTTGCAGGCCCCTGGACCCCACGCCCAGAGAACCCCCCCTTGAAATGACCTGGCTACGGGCCTGAAGTGCTTACCATATGACTGCAGGTTTGGGAGGATAAGACAATGAGATTGGTTATAGAACCACCAAGGCTTTGTTTCCTTCTAGTCTTTAGAATTTTCTCTAGCAGTGATTGAAGCATGTTAGTCTGAAACAGGCCTTACAGGACAATGTTGATGCTTTATGAACTAAGCTTCATCAAGATGCTTAGAGAGTAGTCTGTGCTTATTTACAGGAATTGATATTGGATTTGAAATGCAACAGGCTACAGGTATGCTCCTAACCTCAGCTACATTTCTACAACCAATTCTGTAAATATTCTTACCATCTGCTTTATCTGTGATGGTGATGGTTGAAACCTTCGTCTCTCCAATTCGTGCCTTGCAGGCATCATTCCCGATTGGAGCTGTGAGTTTGACCTGAAAAATCTCATCTGCTTCATAAGTTCCATCTTCAACAATACCTACACTACAGTTTTTCACCTTTTCTCCTGGTAAGAAGACAATTCGAGAACTGTCCATGTTTCGTCTTTCGTCAAAATCCATCATAACTTGAGCGGAACGTTGTCTTGTGAAGCAGATGACAGATGATTCGTATGATAAGTCACCTGATCTAATGATCGGGACGTGGGCAATGCCCTTCTTCTCTTCCACTATAACCTTTGACATCATGAACTGCATCGTGGGAACTAGGTAACAAAAACATTTTTATAATCTCACTTATACTGAAAAAAACTATAAGGCAAGATTAAATTTGCACTTTTTTAAATACAATGGAATTTATAAATAAATCTGAACAAAATGGCAAACAAAAGTTTTCGATATTGTAAAAAAAAAAAATCAAATATACTAAAATATATGTATTTGGTATCTACTTACCATCACTCTCTGTATCACTAATCACAACTGTAGTTTCCATGGGAAATGATATAATTGATCCCATGGCTGATTCAAGATGAACAATGAAAGTCTCATTGCCTTCAACCTGAGGGCTGGCAGTGTCATCCATTAAGGTTATCAAGCAAGTCTAATAAAAACAGAAATTATTTCAAATTCTCATTAAAGTTTTTCCAACATCTAGTATTTTTATCCTATCTTGGTAATTTGCCAAAATAAATATAAAACAATTATAAGAATACTCCAAATACACAAATCAATGGTGATGTTGGTAGTCTACTTCGTGAGTATTTACCTGGATAAACCGACTAATTGGCAGATTAACAGCGAAAAAGAGGGTGTGATCAGAAACCAGAAAATTTACCTAAGTACGAAATCCTTTACGAGCTTATCCCCAGTTTCTGTAGTGTGAAGTGGATGAGAGTTGTACTCCCCCTGGACAGGACACTAGTCCATCGCAGGTTAGTCCCCAGCAGTTTGCTGGTACCCATTGATACAGCTGGGTGGACTGAAGCAATGAAGCTGAAGTGCCTTGCCCAAGGACACAAGCGAATCTGCGCCAAACTGCCGCTACATTTGAAACTTACCTACAGAGGTGGATTCAGGACAGCCGACACCACAGATGCCTGGTCAAGACAACATCTCGCAAATAGCGAGATGAAAATGTAGTCTCCAATCTGCACCATGCCTCTGCAAGAATATCGGCGGGGTGAACGGATAAGGGCCAAACAGTCAAGTTCAGCAATGTTAAATGGTTCAGGCTGACCCACGACCGGGCCTGTTGAAGAAGGTTCAGACGAACCGGCAACATGTGGGGATTCTTGAAAAGAAGGCTCAGCAGAAGAGGGAACCAACCTGGCGGGCCCACCATGGAGCTATCAGAAGAACCTTGCTACGGTGGCGACGGATGAGTGCCATCACCCTCCGAAGAAGCGACAAGGGTGGGAAAGGTGTACGCCCAAAACCCGTCCCATGAGATGGACAGGGCATCCACTGCCCACGCTGTTGGTTCCGGAAACCGGGAGCAAAACATCGGAAGCTGAGTCACAAACAGATCTGGGTTGGGACGCCCGAATGTGTTGAGAATATGCTGGGCCATGGTCAGACACAGCCTCCACTTGGTCGGACGGAGGGGAGCTAACCAATATCGAGACAGCACATCGGCGATGACATACGTTCGGCCGGGAATGTGAGCTGCTCGAAGATGAATGCGATGGCTTAGACACCAAAGAAGAAGATGCCACGTTCAATATATTGCCATCCTTAGAGGAGGGGACATGGCTCACCTTGTCTGTGTCAAACTACCCAGCATATTAATGTGCAGCAGGATAGTGTGCTTCTCTTGTCACATGTGCTGATACAATAGTTCTATATTTTGGATATTTTATCAGTGTTTGAATCAATTCAAAGCATTTCTTTAACTGATTATGATTGCTGTATTTGCTAGGCCACCATGCTAGCTAGACAAAGCAGGTTACATGCTATGCT
Source organism: Anneissia japonica (assembly GCF_011630105.1). Lineage (NCBI taxonomy): Eukaryota > Metazoa > Echinodermata > Crinoidea > Comatulida > Comatulidae > Anneissia > Anneissia japonica. Next base: position 1,169,754 of record NW_022738561.1, read on the forward strand.
CTGGGCTGTGACACTCCCAGTTGTACTCTTCCTTTCAAGAATGGATTTTAATACACCTAATTTGCATGTGAATGCATATGCAATTCAGTACAGCAGAGCTGTTTTACTTAAACTGGGAGACTCATGCCTGGAATCTATAGGCCTAGCCCAGTGGAAAATCGGAATAAAGCCACCCCTGTCCAAAGCCACCCAACAATGGATTATGCCATTGTAAGGTAGGGGTGGACAATGGGGTGTTTGTCTTGATGCTGGTCTACAATAGGTTTCTGCTGCAGTGCTAAGAGTGGCTTTGTATCAGCTTTTGTGTATTGTGAATTAGAAACTGGGTCTAGTATACATAGACATAAACATCATCAGCTTCTCCTAATGATGCAATTGAGTGGGTTTTTTTATTTTTAATTTGTATATGATATTATTGATTTATGTTTTTATACATACTTTCATTACTATTGATATACTATATTAATAGACAGTATTTTATCAGGTAAAAAACATGGTATACTTTACTTTTGTTATACTTGTATACTGTAATGCAAGACTAATATTTTCTTTTTCTCACTTTTTTTGATCATTTATTATTCGTAATTGTATCAGAAGTAACAGCAATCAAAGTAAGGTGTTTACTATGTTAATGATTATAGTGGAACATAAATGCCTCTCAATCATAAATTTATCATGACTTACATAAAATATGATAACCCATGCTACAGTAGAAGGTAACTCAATTGTGGAAATTCAATTTGTCTGGCCATACATAACATAAAGGCATTGTCATCGAAATGTCCTACTTATTCATTTTTTTTAGTTCAATAATTAATAGTAATTTCTCTAAAATTTTAATCAAAAAATATATGAAAGGATTTATCATGACTTATTTCTGAAGGATAATCCCATAGATATTTTAATGATATACAAATAATTCATGAATGTAACTATTTTCATTCAAATTGTAGGCCTAATACTATTTATTAAAAGAAATCAATATTATTTACCCAAAAAATAATCTGATCCCTTAATATTTTTGGAAAAATATTTAGGTAAAAAAAATTATCTGCATACAATTCCTTCTGCATATGAAGGGATTTATCATGACTTATTTCTGAAGGACAATCCCATAGATATTTTAATGATATACAAATAATTCATGAATATAACTATTTTCATTCAAATTGTAGGCCTAATACTATTTATTAAAAGAAATAAATATTATTTACCCAAAAAAATAATCTGATCCCTTAATATTTTTGGAAAAATATTTAGGTAAAAAAAATTATCTGCATACAATTCCGGATTCTGGCAGGGAATAACCCAATATATACATAAAATACTGTAAAATAATTATTTACTGTTCTTGAAGTTTAAATATACCATTGTGGTCTCAATAACTCAATAAAAATTTAATGGTAAAAGTAGGCTTGCTGTATATTATTGTATTTTAGGCTTAAGCAAAGTTTGATAGGGAATTTAATGCTTTAGCTGAGTATACCTGTATAAAAAGTGTGAAAAGTTATTGTGTAGATGAATTAAACAAAGCAAAAATATATATCCAAGCTATTTACATTGTATGTATTTCTTTTGTTCATACCTCCCTCTGTTAAATTTAGAACTTTATTAAAGCTCAAAGAGATGCCTACACTCTTTTATGTTGCCTACACACTCAACATCAGACACTGCCTATTTATTTAAGATTTGCCACTTTTTCATTTAAATTTTATACAATGGCCATCATCTGTTATATAAGTCACATCTTTGAAACACAAATCATTTCGACATGGAGTTTATTAAGAATAACAAGGGAGGTTGCAAATTAAGCTATGATGATCATCTTTATACTAAACGCAAGTCTAATAGAAGTTCTATTATTTGGGAGTGTTCGTCTTGTAGAAAGTTTGCCTGTAAAGGTACACTACGTACAGACATCGAAATGATTATGTTAACACATGAACCACACATGATACTGGATAAATAATAATTTGTTACTGTTTTTTTATTTTATATTTTTATTTGTGAATAATTGTCCTATCAATACACTGGAAGTGAAAATATTATACTTTATGTTAAATAATATAAATACTTATAAGTAAATAGATACTTGTCATTGGTAATAAAGAAGAAAGGAAAATAATATTGATACTACTGAAAAAAGAAAAAGAATAAAAGTAAAAAAAAAATACATTTCCACTTAATTGCCTAATTAAGAGAAGCTATGATGTTTATGCCTGTGTAAGGGAAATTAATATTACGGTACACTGTAAAAAGAATAAAATGTTGACTCTAAAAAAAAAAAAAGAAATACATTTCCTTCTAGAAATCACTCAATTGCATCATTAGGAGAAGCTGATGATGTTTATGCCTATGTAGACTACACCCAGTTTCTAATTCATAATATACAAAAGCTGATACAAAGACACTCCTAGCACTGCAGCAGAAACCTATTGTAGACCAGCATCAAGACAAACACCCCATTGTGGACCCCAACCTTACAATGGTATAATCCATTGTTGGGTGGCTTTGGACAGGGGTGGCTTTATTCCTACATTCAGCCCAGTGACTTGGTCAACCATCAAGGCACTTGGTTTGACTAGATACAAAATTAAGCTCAGAGGATGCAGAGATGGAAAGAAGAAGCAGAGAAGTAACAAAGCAAAACATTTTTAAGGCAGAACCTAATTCCAGATTTAATTTTGGTATTTTTAATTGCCGCTCAGCTTGCAACAAGGCAAATTCAATCTCGGATATTATAATTGAATCATCATTGGATGTTGTTATTCTCACAGAAACATGGCTTGGCAGTGATGTTTCTAATGGGGCTGTTTTAACTGACCTTTGTCCTGAAGGATATAAAATTGCTCTTAAATCCTGTGAGAACAAGAGGGGTTGCGGCATTGCTATGATTTATCGTTCATCTATGAAACTGGCAGTTTTTTTTCTCATACATTTTGCCTAAAATCTTATGAATACCTATCCTGCCAGATAGCTACATGTAATAGCAGAAATATTTATGTTTGTGGTGTGTATAGACCTCCAGACAAATCGGTTCCATTATTCCTTGAAGATCTTGGACTATATGTGTCTACTACCTCACCTGAATATTCTCCTGACATTATTGTTGCTGGCGATGTTAACATACACATAAATGAAACCCACATCAGTGGCCACATACTTGATATTATTGCATTGGATACTAATGTGTTGGTTACTAATGAGCTCTCAGTTCATGACACTACACTATCCGATCCGATCATTACTTTGTGTCTTGTTCTATCAAGTCTTTAAATCTCTTGACCCACGTAACCTTAATTGCATCTTTAAAATTCAATATATTGGTCATATTTAGTCCTCCATCTTCAATCTTATTATACATCGTATTTCTGTTAATCTTAACCTGTTTACCTTGCCAAATAAACTTAAAGAAAATCTGTTCAATATTTTTTTAAAAGAGGGCTGGAGGATTTGGTAAAACGGACAACAGGTAGTCAATTTTGAGATGGCTAAAGATTTAATTATTGTCACTTTTCCCAGTGAGAATTTCTGCACACAAAATAAATAGGTAGCTACTCAGGGGGCAACCTTGTCTAAGACTGCGAGTTAAATTAAAATAAGGTGACACATGTCCTTTATTTAAACGCAGCTATGAATTTTAGAATAGAAAAGGTTGATCCAATTTCTTAAATCTAAAGTTGTATTAACAAATCCCCACTCAACTTTATCATATGCCTTTTCAAAGTCTATGAAGAATAATAATCCTGGTATGTTCTCTTCCTTAACATATTCAATAATATCTAATATTAACCTGACATTTTCTCCAATATATCTGTTTGGCATGAAACCTGTCTGATTACTTGAAATAACCTTTTTAATTCTACTTGCAATGGCTTTTGAAGTAATCTTGTAGTCCACATTTAGGAGCTATGTTGGTCTCCAATTTTTTAAAACGTGTTTGTCTTTACTCTCTTTCGGAATTAATGAAATTATTCCCTGACGTTGCTCATCCGTCATGTAACCCTTCCCAAAATTATGGTTAAAACAATCCACAACATTTTGTCCAATTTGATTCCAAAGAAATTTAAAAAATTCAACAGGATATCCATCCGTCCCTAGGCTTTTCCAGTTTTTCATTTGGTGCACTACCTCTGTACATTCTTGGAGTGTTAGTAAACTCTCACATGATTTACTATCATCTTCATCAATTTTTGGGAAGTCAAACTCTGTGATTCCTAAATTAAATATTTCTTCCCTACCATTACAAGTCTTTATTGGCGGTGTAAAGATTCGAGTAGAAGTGCACTTCCTCTTTCAAAATATTTTTGAAGCCAGTAATAAATTGCCCCATATCTAATATTAGTTTATCCATATTTTTTTTTTATATACCATTGCGATTTTCTTGATTAAAAAAATATTGGGAACTTTTTTCGCCAAATTCAATTGTGTTAGTTTTACTTCTTATTATAGCACCGTTAGTTTTTTCATCGATAATTAATTCAAGTTCGCTTCTTTTGACCTCAATTTCTTTTAAAATATATAACTAGAGTATCTGAACATTCTACAATCTCTAACAGTGTCATACACAATCATATTGAGTCTTGCGATGCTTTTCAATATATTTTAAAACTTCATAATTTTCCTAACACAATTAAAGATGATTTCATCGTTAATTTCAAATCTCTAATATATTCTAACACTGCAATAATTGATGGTTCTCCTAACTGGTCCCATTTACTATTTAAAGAAGCCCTTGCTATCCATCGCCTTAACCCTAAATTAAACTGTGGTCTCAAAGCATCAAGAGAGTTGAAATTGTTTATCTAATAAATGTAATCTAACCCAACTTAATTGTCTCTCTCGATACGATACGATACAATTTATTGGGTTCACTTTTAGATCAGTGGCACCCATCACTTAGATGGTGCACCCATTAACAATATAAAATATAAGCAAAGGAAAGCAAAAGACAGTTCAGAAACAACAAAAGGATAAATAGCATAACAAAAACAAAACCAAGCAATTTACAGTAAAATTTTACCCTTATTATCTAAAAAGAAAAAATTCTTACTAAAATATATTAAGTAAACTGAATGAAACACACTGAGATGCACAACAACCTGTACTTAGAAGTCGTGTGAAGTTACCGTATTATGTATTTATTTTATTTATTTATTAATTTCCTTTTTCTACGGACCAGGGCAGAATTAAAGTCAAATTCAGTAAAATATTACAGGTTCTTGTACAGCTCATTGCGTTTCATCCAAGCAATATAAAGGTATTTTTTACAATATTTGTCGAAGATAAAACTTGCATCATTGTTATCAGAATCAACCAAATTGTATTTAAGGGGAAATTCATTATGGATAGACAGGTCATCAAAGAAAAGATGGTGTCTAAAATTTGCTGATCGAGAAGTAAACATATCCCAAAATATATCAAGGTTGTATTCAAGTTCAATTTTAAGTTCCTGGAAAATTGTATCCCTAATATTGTTAAATTTACAGCATTCAAAAACAAAGTGATCTACTGTTTCTTTACAACCACTTTTACATAATTTGCAAATACCTGTGTTTACAGTTGACCAGGCTTCTTTGCGACCTTCTAAATCAAGCGAGTTTGATCGAGCTTTAAATTTAAGAGCCACTTCTGAAAAGTTACATTTGTCCAGGAGGTATAACTCAAAATTTGGTTCAGATTTATATCTGATGTAGTCATTAAGTGACGACTTCCTTTGAGCATGATCAAACCAGTTTGATTTATCATATATATTATTCATTTCTTTAAAATCTTTAGTCAGTGTATGTGATAAGTTAAGATTGAAACTATCTAATAAATTACAATTACTGAGACTTTTCTTAATATTATTTAACCATTGCCATTTTGAAACATCATAAACTTGAAATATAGCTTGAAAAGGTAATCTTGGCCACCTATGATCTTCCATGTTTTTAAAGTATGTAATTCTAATGTTTGTCTGGATGGATTCTACTGAATTCCATCCTAGATCACCATAAAGGGCCTCCTTAGCAACATTTCTTGGAGATTTTAGTAAAAATCTCGCCATTTGGTATTGAAGGTTTCCAATACGGTCAATGGATGTTTTACTGTTGGTAAACCAGACACTACATGCATAGTTGATTGTGGGAAGACCGATTGTCTTCCAAGGTAGGTCACCATAAAAAATTCTATTAAAATCTTCTTGTTCCCTAATTATTGATCTTATATAGGCAATAATTCTATTTCCTTTTTTGATGACTTCATCAATATGGTAGTTATCTAATACAAATCTAGAGATAAACACACCTAGATATTTATAATTATCTGTTTCTTTTATGTATTTATCACCAAGATTCCATATCCTGTATTTGTTAATACGCTGTCCTGTTATAAGGACAGATGACTTATCGTAGTTAAAAGCCATCTTCCATTTTTGGGCGAAATCACTTGCAGCATTCAATAATAATTCTAAGTCGTTTTCACTATTTCCAATCAAAATTACATTGTCTGCCTAAAAGAAGCTACCAATTTTTACATTAAAATGTACACCTTCTGGGATATTAAATATATTTGTTTCGAAGCTCCCAAAAACTACCTTTCCTTTAACATTTTTATATAAATTTTTTATTATTTTAAGTAGGCTACCTTTTATTCCTAGGTTTTCAATTACAAGAAATAGACCATCTCTCCAGATGGTTTCAAAAGCCTTCCTAAAATCAAGGAAGGCCAAATATGTCTTTTTTCCTTCAGCTTGATGGCAGGCAATTAAGCTCTTTAAGACAAAAATGTGGTCTTCGCATCTTTTGTCTTTTCGAAAGCCTCCTTGTGTTTCAGACAATAGATCATTTTCCTCAAGGAAATTTGAGACCGTCTGGGAGATTATACTATTGTAGATCTTAGAAATGCAAGAGTTATGTGTAATTCCCCTGTAATTATTAAGATCTCTACGATCACCCTTTTTATATAGTGGAATAATTAATCACCATTATGCTTAATCACCATTATGCTTAATCACCATTGTTATTGTACTAGCTTTTAATCCCCTCATTTAAATATTGTAGCATTTTTTGTAATCACCGTCTAAGTTTTCTCATTCCTGATGATGACCCAATAAAGTTTGAAACGTTGAATCATGGCCTCCCTCTCTTTATTCGGAGTAACGTTCATTTTATGATATTCACATGGCTTATTATCATACTGTTCCTCGAGATTATTTATATCTTGTTCAAGTTTTGCTTCAAGCTTCCTTGTTTGTTTACATTTCCAGCTAGTGTAACTAATGGTTTGGCCACTAATAACACATTTTATAGTTTCCCATAAAAAATTGCTTCACTATTTTCTCATTTAATATTATCCAAGGACGCTCTAACCATATTTGTATATACATCGTCATTCAGGAGAGTGACATTAAATTTCCAAAGGCCCTTTCCTGGTTTTTCATAATTTCTGCACCGTTTCAAGGTTATAAAAGAATGGTCAGACTTAAATCCATGTTGTATATATGCATTAAGGACATAATTTCTTAGACCACTAGTAATTAAAAAATAGTCTAGTCTACATAAAATCGGGGGTTTATGATATGATCTCCAGGTAAATTGGCTCTTGCCAGGATTATTATATATGTCGACAAGGTCCCTATTTTCCATACAATCACAGATTGCCCTCTGAGAGCTATTATGCGTACCTTTATTCACACCTCCCCCCCCCCCCCCTTTCTTATCTATGCAGCAGTTGAAGTCTCCGGCATAAACAATATTAACTCCTAAAAATGTGCTTATTTTGTTATCAACAGTAATGAAAAATTCTTGATTATCAGTATTTGGACCATAAATATTTATAAGTGTGTAAACAGTGTTATATATTTTTATATCTGCAATAATAAATCTCCCGTCCAACTTCTGATATTTAAAATTGTACAATTTAAAAATTTGCTAAACAATTTCGCTGTTTCTCTACTATTGGCAGTTCCATGACTCAACATGGCCGCTGATCCCCATTCTTCATTCCATAAATGTGCATCTTTTGATAAACTATGTGTCTCTTGTAAAAATAGAATCCCAATATCTTGCTTTTTTAACCATGTAAACACCGTATTTCTTTTACTGTAATCTCGCAAACCTTTCACATTCAAAGATCCAAAAGAAACGTTACTCATTTACAATAATATTGATAATTCTCTTCCAGTGCCCTTAGGGTGCAAATATGTAGCAAAATCTCTAATCTGCTCTTAAAAAAACACAGAAACATTAAGACGAGAGACGTTGAAAGCAAAATCAACACACAGGACATGGGAAAAAAAACCAAAAAAACCAGGCAATACGATCTTCAAAACTGCCTGTCAAAAATCACAGCCAAGAATCACAATAGCTGTAAATTACAAAAAAACTTCAATCCACATCGCATCAGCAACCTGACTTCAATTTTTCTTAAATCTTTAAACTGAATGCGCCTCTCTGCCCCATTCTGTTCAATAATAAGTAGGTATGCTGGATATATATATATATATATATTTTCCTGGCAGGATCTTCTTGCAATAAATATGCTCTATGTTTCCATAGTTTGGGTCTCTCTTCGCGGAGTTTAGGTGTAACATCATTGAAATGATCAGTTTAAATTTCGCTTTTGCCTCCGGGTAGGGGAAAACTTTTAACTGTTTAGCGGCAGAAAGAACGTTTTGACAATCAGCGTAATTAGAAAAAGCGACATGAATAGGTCTTGGCCTCGTTTTAGGCCTCGTTTTAGGCCTCGTAGTGGGCTGTTCTGAACTAATATATATGATGGTGATCTATGTGCTCCATTAATATGTATTGACTCACCATTCAATTGTAAATTCTCTGTTAGAATCCTTTTAATTAAATTTAAGCACTTCCTGATTGATTCCTATCGCCTTGAGCAGTGGCGTAGGAAAGTATTTTTCATTGGGGGGGATGATTGGCGCAGGGTGGGGGGCTGCCCCTCCCCTGACGGTTTTTACTGGGCTGACCAAGCTGTGGTACTGGGCTGGGTAATAAGAGAAAAGAAAGAGGGGAGAGGGAGGGAAAGAGAAAGAAGAGGAAAAGAAAAGGAAAGAAAAAGAGAAGAGAAAAATAAAGACAATAATAAAAAGGAAGAAGATATCATAATGACCAGACTCACAACACCCTGCAACCCCTTCTCCACTTCAAAAACTGTCATAACTCCTTTGATCTATGCTGCCCGATGGCGTAACCACTGGGGGACAAGGGGAAAATATCTATCTTAGAAAAATCTTCCCCACCCTTTTATAAATGCCCTTTCCATCCCATAAAAGTGCCTAAAAACTTCAAATTTTGCATACTTTGTGTGCATTTCTTGTTAACATGGGCCAATTTCCTCTAAAAATTGCATATTTTAGGGAGTTTTGATCAATTCCAACGAAATTAGAATTAAAAACACCAGGGGACAAGGTGAAAATATCCATCTTTGGAAAATCTTTCCCCACCCTTTGACAATGCATCCTCTGAAAGTGCCTAAAATTCTCAAATTCTTTGCGCGTATTTCTTGTTACGGTAGGCCAATTTCCTCTATAAATTGCACATTTCAGGGAGTTTTCATCAATTCTGACGAAATTAGAATTAAAAACACAAAAAAATTTTGCGCGCTTCGCACGCATTTTTTAGGGCTTTTTTAGGTTTATCCTTTTAAGTTATTTAAACACATAATAGTCCCAAACTCAAGAAAGACAAATTTAAGATAGATCGTTTTAACTTAAAAGAAGGGCCTCAATGTGTATTGATGGTGAAAGAATATGTTTGTAATAAATAAAACCACGATGAAAATGCTTATACCGTATTTAGTTTCAAACACACGTGTGTGGCCTATATTATAAATAAGATAAGCCTTATGTCGTATTGTTTTCTATATGGGGAGTGGGGTGGGGTGGGTATGGTAAATTACTAACCGGGAAAATAAATACCCACTCTGACCCAAGACCCCTGTTACGCGCCTGGTGTTAGCGCCAATTTGTGCCCTTGTGCGGACAGGGGATGTGCCCCTCTCTGAAGCTGGAAACCTTGTTTTTGCAAAATAAATTGATGCAATTTGCTATTATAGGCCTTATCAATAAATTCCTCATCAACTGATATAACCTTAAACATTCTTGGAATTGACATAACATTACTGTCGTAGTACACACCCTTCAGTGTGAAATGTGGCTTTCTTTGCAAGCACATCTAACATCTAAGGAAAGAAGAGTTTAGATTGGTACCAGATAAAATAATTTTGTGATCAACATTAATACATTATGCTAATTTTCATAATAATAATAATAGTATGTCGTTCTTATATAGCGCTTCATGCCTTTACAAGGCCTCTAAGCGCTTCACATTACTACCCCGGTCATTGGATCAAACACATATGGAACACATTGAAACACCAAATTAAATTAGTAAATGAAATTATATTATCATTCCATAAATTGTAGCTAGTAATCAGCGCAGGTTGTGTTGGAACCTACCAGGTATCCACTTGTACTCCTGGGTGGAGAGAGGCAACCGTAGATAAAGTGCCTTGCCCAAGGACACAAGCGATTTGCACAGCCAGAGTTTCTTTTGAAGTGTGTAATCCCCCCCCCCCAGGATCATGTACTCTGGTCCCGTCGCATTTGCAAAATAAACCTGACTAATTTCATCTCTGATCTCAGTCAATCGCTTCGCAATATTCTCACATTTCAAAAGAATAATTATGATCTTGTGGATATGGTGAACAAGTTGGGTCTCATTCTGGATAAGCATGCTCCACTCACTAGGATTAATCTTAAAAGTCTTAGAATGTTAATTTTAATTTATTTTCTGCCTGCAATTGCAACTTTCCTTTAATGGATAAGTTTGATCCTACATCTGTTGATGAGGTAATTGGTGTAATTGATATGAATTCACTCAAAACATGCACCCTTGATCCTTTGCCCAGTTCCATACTTAAACCATGTTTGCAACATCTCATTCCATACTTTGTTGCAATAATTAATGACGTATTTGAATGTTTGTTCCCTTCCATTCTCAAAACCGCTGTTGTTGTCTCGATCCTGAAAAAACCCAATCTTGATCATAACATACTGAATAATCATCGACCTGTCTCTATGCTGCCATTTTAATCTAAACTTATTGAAAGAATTATGGTTTGTAGACTAAACGAACATTTCTCTTGTAATAGTCTTCTTCCTCTAATTAATCTGCCTTTGACACTGTTGATCATGTGTAGCCTGGGTTCCAGACCCTAATTTTGGGTTGCTCACTTTTTATTGCACTTAGTGCGCGCCATACCTAATTTAATTGGCGTCCCATACTTGATTTTTTTTTTTTTTTTTTGGATTAGGCGCTGGGCAAACGATTCATGCGTACGATTTCCCACATTAAATTCAATGTGGGATATCATATGCATGACTGATTTTGTAAATCACGTGATTGGCTTACTTCATGCATATTAATTAATCTTGTTAAATTTTCAAAATTGAGGATGCGGATGTCTCGACTAGGACAAGCTAACCAGCTCCCTTCTGCCTACCTACTTGAATTAAAACAGTTTATATATAGTCCTGGCCAGCTGAGAACAACTATGGACTGATAACCGTAGTAGGCTATGCTTACAGAACCTTGCTCACTGCTAGCTGCTACACAGATTTAGGCCTTTAGGGTAGAATATTGTTAAATAGGTAGGCCTCTGTAAGTATGAACTTAAAAACAGGCCAACCCTCTACAGGCTAGGCCTACTACTTCTGACTCCTGAGGCCTGAGCCATCCTCCTGGAAAGTGGTGTTGTATTTGTAATGGTAAGCTTAATTGTTTTTGCCACTGCCAAAATTAATCTTACTATGGTCTATTCTAAATATTTTAGGCCCGTTTTATTAGGGAGGACTATTTTTAGTCATGCCTAACTAGTCGACGGGAGTGACTCAGTTTCGTGGCTCCAAAAATATGAACATTTGATTGGTTGAAATTGTTTATTTCGTCCCGCCCATTTATCCAAATAAGGAATATAAGAATACGTCATTCTTTTGACATCCTGGTGCCTGCATTCAGTGTTTTACAAGTGGCTTATCCCGTCTCTAAATTAACTTTCTCATTGGTGGCGCTGCCCAGAATGAGAAAAATAATAAAAAATAAGAGACTTGTGGCAAGTCTAGATCATGTGATGCTAATGAATACCTTACTTAAAGAATTTGGGGTGTATGGCAAAGCCCATAAACTTCTCACTAATTATCTTAATGTCACTATTTCTCTGTTAAGGTTGGAAATGCATTCTCTGATAAAATTCCCTTAAACATTCCTCAAGGTAGTTTTCTTGGCCCTCTTCTTTTTATTTGTTATACATCCAGTCTTTCTAAGTTGTTACATTCTTTAGGTCTCAATTATCATTTCTTTGCCGATGATATCCAGCTCTGGAAAGAAGTCGATCTTGACAATCTCGCTGACATTGCTTCTACTATTTCCTTATTTGAATCATGTTTCTCATCTATTACAAATTGGTCTTCAATGATGAAACTTAAATTAAACCCTAGTAAAACTGAACTTCTTGTTATTTCTTCCAAATATCTTATTCGCCCTGTTCCTGAAATTAACATAAATTGTAATGGTATTAACATATTTCCATCTTCTTTGGTTCGGAACTTAGGGGTCATATTTGACAAACATCTTGATTTCAGCAACCATATATCATCTGTATGCCGATCGAGTTACGTTCATCTTTGCCGTATCCGTTTTATTAGATCTTACATCTCATCTTCTGCTGCTGCTTCTCTTGTTCATGATTTTATTTCATCCAAACTTGACTTCTGCAATGCATTGCTCAATGGTTCAACTGCTATTAGCATTAGACACCTTCAAAAACTTCAGAACTCTGCTGCTCGTGTTGTAACACTGTCTAAAAGGTTCACCCATATTACGCCAATTTTAAACATTCTTCACTGGCTTCTGGTTGATAAGCGAACCACTTTTAAAATTCTTCTTCTCACCCAAAAAATCTATCCATGGTCGTGCCCCACTATATCTCTGTTCGCTTATTGACAAACATGTTTCTTCCCGTTCTACTCAAACATGTTACTCCACGAGTCAAGCATATTCGTACCGAAAAACGCTCTTTTTCCTTCTCAGCTATTAAACTCTGGAACTCTCTGCCTCCTCAATTACGTATAATCTCTGATCCGGAATTATTCAAATCCACTCTTAAATCTTTCCTCTTCGAATAGTTCTTCGAACTTCTTTCTAACAACTTCCAAAAAGACTGACAAACCGCTAAAAGCTCCAGAATGTTTATGTGACTGGTGGGGTCTTTCAGCGACCAGACCCCTGCGACGCGCTCCATAAGCGAACAATCGCCCCAACCCGCGAGCGAGGCGTTGGCCGAAAAAGAACATTCTCCTGAAGCCAACACTGGAGGTGCGTGGCAACAAATGCATTCATGGAAATCTGAGCAGACAAGTCCTGAGACGCTGGAGAGGAAAAACCCGAGTAGATACAATTGAAGAGGGCGCATGCGAAGCCAGCAATATGGAACTAAGTTTACCAAACTTGCGACAAAACCCAACATCCGCAGCCAGGATTCGGCTGGAGAATAAATATGGAAGGGAAAGAAGCTGTGTGAGTGCTAGGTGACACTTGCGAATCCAATACATGGAGGGGGTACCCCACTGAATGAACAAGACGGATCTGCGCCCCCAGATACAGCGGAATTTAAATGGAAACAAGAAGCGATTTCTCTTGGTTTATAATGAACCCTACGGCTTCCGTCAAGTTTATGACAATGATTAGATGAATCAAAAGAGTTGTTCTGGAATTTGCGACCACGAGCCAGTCATCTAGGTTCATGAAAAATCTTATCCCTCTTGCATGAAATATTGCACTTAGGGATTTTACCACCCTTGTAAACACCAGAGAAGCCATGGATAGTCCGAAGGGAAGAACTTTGAACTGAAACGTACGCCAGCCCAGACGGAAGCGCAACCATTTGCGAAAATAGGCACGTGAAAATAAGCATCCTTGAGTTCTTGGAGGATAAGAGTGAGAGTGTAAATGCAGAATTTTTGCGCTATGATCAAGTGGTTCAGCCGCTGCAGATTTAGAATAGGGTCTCCTGACGATTTTTCCGTCTCTAGCCCAGGCCTCTTCTTTAGCAGCAAACTGGCCAAAGAAGAGATCCTCTGCCCCAAGAGAGGAGCAGTCCAAAAACCGGTCACAATGACCGGAACTGACCGTAGTCGCCTGGAGAAAATTAGCCAATAGAACTGAACTGATCAATGGCATCAGGGCCCCCACATGCTGAGCACAATGACTTGTGCGCGGACATAACCCAAGAAGAGACTACAACTCAAGCTAAATTGAAAGGATGTCATCTAAAAAGACTTCTTGAAAAGAAATCCAAAATTGCAAGTTAAAATAACAATCCGAGAATTCTTCTTGCAAAAGATAACAAAGAACACAATTTGAGACACGTTAGCAATATAGGCTTCTTCAACAAACAACGTCGAATAGGGAATGAGTACGATTGTTAGGGAGACGGTTCATACGTGGTGCCTGGGTTAAACTGTTCTATTTTTATTCGAAAGGGGTGTTTCGTTTTGAGAACAATGGCAATTTGTCGGTTTATCCACGCAAGTATTCACGAAATAGACTTAATTTGACCCAACACTACAAAGAGTACACTACGTCTGAAGATGGTGACGTTTTTACCCATGTTGGTTTTAGCAAAAAAAAAAAGTTTACTATTTTTTAAATAAATGGAAAAAATTATTTACAATTTTATAAAAAATGTTAAAAACCATATTTTAACAATGTTACGACATAACAGTCAAACTATTATATGAGTAAGTGGCAGGTCTGGGAAACAGAATAGACTGATTACCTCAACTGTCTGATGTGGTTGGAAGGTAATCTGACTTGAGCTGGGGACATAATCTTCACCGGGCCTAGCTGATGTAGGCTCTGACATTCGTGTAGCGCACCACACGATGGATATACGAGAAATATCAGAGCCGCGTCGTATTACTTCTAGTTGTACTGTCCCCGAGTTCTCATTGAATACATAGTGATTGGTCCTGAATGCAACTGTGGAAACTGAAATGAAAAACGTAATTATGTTACAAGCAATTTGCCTAACACCAAGTAAGGTCATAATTAGAATAGTTGTGTTGTTCTAGGACACAGGTGGGCAAAATGCGGCCCTACAGTGATTTTTTTGCGGCCCGCGAAAATTAATTAAAAACCCTATGTGTGCGGCCTGCACACATCTGTAAATGTAATATTAAAAGTAGGATTAAAGTGGTGTAAAAGCTTGGACTGGTTTTTGGAAGCACACCGGAAACATCAAAGTTTGGGTGTGGCCCTCGGTGTTCAATAAAAAATTCACTTTGGCCCTCCGACCGATATTTATGGCCACCTCTGTCCTAGCACATCAGACTGAAAATGGCCAACCAGGGTCTACTGGTCAGGAATCCTTTTTTACCGTAGGCCTTATTCTAGATTTCATGGATTACCATCATTAACTGAATTTTGGCTAGTAACCAATGAGCTAAGTTTCATGGTTAATGTTTCAAAATAAATTAATTGAAGATTGCAGTGCCAATGCAATTCTACATTGTATAAGTATTTTAGGTTCCTATTTACCTGCAGTATAAGACCAACAAATTGTTGATGGGTTTGACACTTTAACTTGCATTGAGGAGCCTACAATACTATTTACACGGTAGTTTGTTACACTGTATTCAGGAGAAACTAAATTAGTTGGCCATCTGCTAAAGTAATTCTACACAATTATAAACCTGAAAAATTATACAGAATGCAATTTCCAAATAGTGCTCAAATGTGCCTATAAGATAATGAATGATAGTTTTCTGCACAAGAGGAATTTCACTACAAAAAGATACAAAAGTTTAGAAAGTATATTTACCATCATTAGGGCCTTTGATGACAATTTTTGCTTTTGCTTGTTGTCCTATTTGTGTCATCATAGAGGGCTCAGTCAGAACAAGCTCAAACTCCTCCTCTTCTTCATAAATTGAATCATCTACAATCTATAACAAAATAATAAAATGTTCATAAATGACTTAACTAGTCATATACCACTAAATTAAAAGCATTTAAAGATAACAAATCAAGTTGCTTATATATTATTAAATCAACTGCCTATTCATTATTTTATTTGGCAAAAATTCATTCAACTTAAGACATTCAACATTTATGTTACACATAAAACGACAACTTGATTTATTAGAAATGAAATGTCCAAATGACCCCTCACCTTTACATCACATGATGATCTACTGATGCCTTGTGGGAAGGCAATCTGATCTTGAAGCAGTGTACCTCTTGTGATGTAATCTGAGCCAGATTCTAAGCCAATCAGAGAGCTGCCATGGGCTGACTTGGGCACAGTCAAGCAAACAACACTAACAGTGGCAGAATTGTCACCTACCAACAAAATACAATACGTCTTGATTTATATACTGTAGTGTGTCATACAACCACATTTAAAGTGATTAACAAAAAAGATTAGAAGAGAGAGACACCGCATCACCACATAACCCATGAAGTTGACTGGTAATCTTAGAAATAAAATACACTAATCAGAAGTGGTTTTGGTAGTCTATTAGTGAGATTCTTACCTGGATAAACTGACTGATTGCATTGTTCATTTAAGAACACTTACCTGGATAAACTGACTGATTGCCATTGTTCATTTAAGAACACACCTACAACAAAATAGAATCGACCAGTTGTCCTTGCACATAACTGCGGCTAATCTTCATACTCACTTGTTTTCGTGTATTTAATTTTTTAAATAGGGGCCCTGAATATCAGCTTACCTCAAAAGGTCTTTAAATACGGTTTAACCATTAAAAAAAATTTACAATGCTACTTCTAACAAACCAGATTCCAATGGGGACTGTGGTTCTTATTATTAACATTATTAATAATACTTGTATTTTTAATACATTTCAATTTCTTTAAAGTTTAAATGCTGGTGGAAGGGGTCCAGCTACAATGCCATTCTGCACCCCTAAGAAGTGGTGGAGCAAGCTGGAATTCCCTGGCATCCAACAGCATTACAAGGTCGTCGGCATAAAAAAAAATATTAATAAATTTTTACCACAATTGCGGCTGTTTGCCACACACAAGAGGTTACGCCTTCCCACACAGTGGTGGCGCCTGGTCTAATTTGGGCCAAATATAATATTAACACTCCCAGAGCTCTAATCAGCCCTTTGGTTAAGACTCCCTCCCACCTCGCCTCAGACACATCAGACGCCTCGTCGGAAATGTTTGGAATCACCACAGCTGTTCCGAGAACCAAGACTGCTCAAGGTACTGTAGTCCCAATTGACTTAGCATAAAAACAAACAAACTCGTCAGACAAAAGCCACACTGAGCGAATAAAAATGAATTTTGCAATCGATATTTACAGTTTTAAATTCTCACTTTATTTTTTTTGGCAGTTTTCTTGAGAATTATTTACAAAAGATTTTCAATTTTCATCTACTGTACTGAATAATCGGTGTCGCTATGGCCGGTTGTTATAGAAACTGTGCTTTATTGGAAATGGAAGAAAAAACTTTTCAATAAGTTTCTTTGACTGAAGGGGCAAAAAATCTGCTGAAATCCTGTGCCGATTATATTGCTCAGAAAAAGTTAACTGAAAAACTTACCAAGTTTTTCTTGAAGTTTGTATACAATGATTTAAAAAACAAACCACAACAGAGCCAAGAGTGAGCAAATGCAAGTCAATTGCATTTGATCTTGATTTAGTACTTCAGCACCTTAATGCCTATATAATCATCTATCTAAATATTGTATATCAATAACTCTTTTTTCATTATTTGTACAACAATACTCCTTTGTCAAGTGGAAATATTCAAACAAAATATTTGATTTTCAATGATTTTTGTGGTGGCCATCTTGGATTTCCAAATGCTGCCATCCTAGCTTTTAAAAACCATGTTTATTGAACTCAGAGGGCACAATAACATATGATTAGACACCAAATTTACCTTTTTTGATTGAGGATAATTGGAATTCCATACCAAAATATTTCGATATTCAACAGTTGCTGTGGTGGCCATCTTGAATTTCAAAATGGCTGCCATCCTAGCTTTTAGAAACTATGTTTATTGGAGTAAGATAGCCTAAAAAACATGATTAGACCTAAGTTTGCCATTTTTCATAAAGGAGATGTGGAATTATACTGAATCATTTGATTTTTTGACAATTTTTATGGCAGTCATCTTGAATCTCAAAATGGCTGCCATCCTAGGTTTTAAACATGTCTCATTGAATTCAGTTATCCTAATAACTAGTTAGACACCAGATTTACACTTTTTCATTGAGTAGAATTAAAGTTATGAGCCATTATCTTAATATATTCCGCCCTTTTTGCTCACCCCTGCTCATTTTTTTTATTTATACCCTATGTAATCAGCAGAGAAAGCTTGGTCCCCAAAAAATGGTCACGGAGGCCCTGTTTTTCACTATACTCCATTAAACAAAATAGAAACGTATACGTTGATATATAGACATACAAATATTGATATGTCTGTAAT
>NW_022738561.1:1188308-1200481 GCF_011630105.1 Anneissia japonica
GTATACTGCTAAAGAGCTAACATACAACCAGTCAAGTAAAGTCGGGCATCAGTTAAGTGAAGGGCTTTAATGTAAAGTAATAAAAACAATTACTACTGTACTCTACATTGAAAATGAATTTAGCAAGTAAATACATAAAACATATTTGAATATATGAAACTTATAATACATTACATTAGTATTTTTTAAAGCAACTTGTTGAATGAATACTTTTGGCTACAGCCGCTGAATACTTGATAACCCATCTTTCCAGGATAATTCTAGGAAAATTTATCCCAGAAAGAAGGATTTCCAAGATAAATTATCATGGAATTCCGTCTTTTCAAGATAAATTATCTTGGAATTCCGTCTTTCGAGAGATAATTAATCTTGGAATTCCGTCTTTCCAAGATAAATTATCTTGTAAAGACGGAATTCCAAAGTGACGTATCTTGGAAAGTCTGGGATGAGTTCAGACATGGTGGTATTCCAGAGGGCCCTGCCTCCCTTGCCGCCCAATCACACCACTACAACAGTCGCATTAAGAATTTTTTCTCGATGGTGTTCCGACCACGAAATTGATCCACTGTCTCCTTCTCTAGGAGAGGTGTACTTTCCTGCATTATTTGTTTGAATCTGGGTTGCAGGTGTGCACCATTGCTGGATATCGGTCAGCGTTAGCTGTCATTGTACCCAAATTTCCTGACGGATCGAGTATTTCTACTTCTAGCGCAGCGCAGTTAATGCGTGGAATGTTTAATTCTCAACCACCTCGCTGTGTTTTGCTGCCTCAGTGGGACCTCACAATTGTTCTCGAGGCTCTTCTAGGGTCTCATCATTATATCATTTGTCCCTCAAGACTGCATTTTTATTTGCAGTTGCATCCTGCAAGCGCCGTGGTGAACTTCACGTTCTCTGCTTGGAGCCCGGACACATTCGGTTTGAACTTGGTGGTGTCCGTCTTACTTTTCATACAGGTTTTCTTTCTAAGACGCAGACCTTGGTGCATATGCCTCCTGCTATTTTCATTCCCACCATTGCCGCACAATAGAGAGGATAAATTATGGTGTCCCGTTAGGGCCATTAAATATTACATTGACCGCACGAAATCACTTAGGAGTGCTAACTCTTATCTTTTTGTTTCCTCTGTTGCCCCGCATGGCCCAGCTTCGAACGACATGCTTGCTCGTTGGGTTGTTGCCACCATCCAGCTGGCCTACACAATCTTTTCACATGCCGTCCCCCTGCCCATATGCATGAGGTTCGCGGCTCTGTTGCGTCCTGGGCTTTGTTCCGTGGGCTTCCACTACCGGACATTCTCCAAGCAGCACGTTGGCGTTCAGACACAACTTTTTCCTCCTTCTACTTGAAGGATGTTCTTGCCTCCGAGGCTTCAGTAGCTGAGGCAGTTCTTCGCCCGTCACGTTAGGTATGTACCTTCTTTTGTGATTGATCTCGCCCTCCACGGGTTGCCGGTGCTAATCTGGCATTTATCGGTTTATCCAGGTAAGTATTCACAAAATAGACTAAACAAATCAGTAGCGATGTTGTTAGTCTATGAGTGAGATACTTACCTGGATAAACGCCCTCCCTCCTCCCTCGCTGAGATCTGTTATAGGCTTGAAGTCAACGAGGATATTGTTCATTCACGCAGGGAGTATATAGAAGAGCTAGGGCGAGTCCATTATTTTTCTTTTATGCTCGAGAGGTAAGTTTCAAAGGAAACTTAGGCATTTATCGGTTTATCCAGTAAGTATTCCAAAATAGACTATCTTGGAAAAACATCTTTCCAAGATAAATTATCTCAGGAATCCGTCTATCTGAGATAAATTATCTCGGAAAAACGTCTTAGTAAGTGTTTATTCCATGTTTCCAAAATAATTATCTTGGCAACTCGGAAGGTCACTTTAAGCTTCCGTACAAATACTTTATCTTTATTTAGTTTTCAGAATGTAGGTCATGTTTTTTTCTGTACTACTGTTTTGGCTAAGCTTCCAAAGATAATATTTGTCCATGGCAGCCCCTCGAGTCACATACATCACATATTATTAGATAGTTAGGCAACACTGAAAATTCATCAACATTCCACTGACTTTAACCATACAATGGTTGCTGGGCCCAAGCTGTGGAACTTGTTACCTTTATTTATTCGTGAGTCACCTTCTGTCATCATTTTCAAAGAACGACTTAAGACCCACTTATTCTCGTCCCTGTAATTTATTTTTTCCCCTATTTCCATGCCAGCTAGCTTTTATAGCCTTAACTAGGATAGGAGGCGCCCGAATCCGAGATGGCCGAGACTCAACAGGTGCTGACTGTAGTTCAATTAAATTGAACCCTAGCCAGCGATGAGGGCGTATCCCCATACTTCGGTTTGGGTGCTGGCATGGTATTCAAATTTCACTTCTTTTTATTTTGTGGTTTTGGTTTCCGTTCCATCTTTACACTTGCCTGATAGCGCTTAGAGACTTTTTGTATTTTGCGCTCTATAAATTAAAAACCATTAACCATTAACAATTTGTAGTTTTTCATGAGTAGAGGGTATTTTATGTCCTTAGTTCTGGCTTTAATATTTGTTAAAACAGAAAACCAATAAATAAGGAACGACATCATATCCAGTTTAGCTTGGGTCAACAAAAAAATCTTAACGATCAGATTTCTGGAAAATCAAGTTTTCCTGTTTACAAATTTTTGTCGAATGTTGAATGGAAAGGTTCCTACATTAGAAACCAAAAATGTAAATTATCGAAATATTAAAATTAAGAAATATGGTCATGTTGCACTAATTTGTGTTTATCAAATTTCTGTACTTGCCTTTTCTGATGACTGGCACTGAGAAGAAACCAACCTCTTCATTTATACGATACTCAGCTTTTTCAAATTCAATGCTTGGCTCTGGAAAAAAAAAATTTTATTTATCAAATATAATATAACGTCAATAAATGTAAGTATTCATGATGCCTATAATAATAACAACAATAAATAATAATAATAATATTAATAACAATAATAATAATAATAAAAATAATAATAATAATAATAATAATAATAAAACATACTTCTAGTGCCTATTAAAGCCAAAAAAAAAAAAAAAAAAAAAAAAACATGCTTGTCACCGGCACTGGATGATGTTGAGAAAAAAGTTAAGTTGTTTTAATGATTGTGGTTGGATATCCGTCAACTATTAGCATTTTACAAAGGTAGCA
Source organism: Anneissia japonica (assembly GCF_011630105.1). NCBI lineage: Eukaryota > Metazoa > Echinodermata > Crinoidea > Comatulida > Comatulidae > Anneissia > Anneissia japonica. Next base: position 1,191,494 of record NW_022738561.1, read on the forward strand.
TTCCCTCATTGCTAATGGTCAGCCGGTATAGTTAATTTATTCATAGCTGCTTTAAACCATTCAAAAGCTGTATAACTCAGGATACTTATATTTTTAACAGTCATAGAAGAATATGCAGATTTGCCAAAATAATATCAAATGGTAGAATTATCACTTCATTAAGATCATAGTAGTTGGAAGTTTTGCAAAGCATTGTATACTAACTGTCATCACTATCATCAATGACAACAAGGGTATGTGATCGTAACCCCAGCAGGGAGTAATCTGGCATGCTCAGCTCAACTATCAAACTCTCCTGTCCCTCAAACACCAGGTCATCCTCAATAGATATACTGCATGTTTTCACTGTCTCGCGTTCTTCAAATTGAATCTAAAATGCCAAGAAAATTATTGAATGAAACAAAATACTTTACGATATTTTAATGGTAAATTCATGAAATACATACAATTACCGACGAGGCAGAAACCAGGCATAAATTTATTTAACAACTCTGAAAACAGATTGTTACAAACATTATTTTCAGAATATTATATACAATGAGATTTCTTATACTAACTTATGAGGCTTGTCAACAAAAACCAGCGTACTGTTACCAAATGTTAAACCGAGTAATTAAAATAAGAATGTGGCAGTAGAATAAATGTAGTACAAAGAAGCCATCATACTTTTACTTGTAAATTTGGCAAAGCTGATTAAATGAGTTGAGTAAATGACCCATTATGTTAAAGCTTATAATGTGCAAACTAGAAAATATTAACCAGAGACCTGCGGGCGTCATGGGAGTGCTAATCAAAAGCAAAAACCGGGAAGAAGGTGACTGAACCATCACTGAGGAACGTCGTGAGGTAAAAACAAAATGTCGGAAAACTTTTTCTGACGCATGTGCAATTTCACTCTTAATGTCCACACACACACATACACACACACACACACACACACAAAATGTGATTGCAAGAGAAGAAACTGAGTGGAAATTTGCCTATGGCGAAATAGTGTGAGCTCAAACTGAACCACACTGAAGAAGTCACGTTGACAATAAGCGGTGATCGAAATAGCGTGAGCTCAAATTCAACCACTGAAGATCGTCACGTCGTGAGGTATACAAAATCCCGGAAGACGGTGACTGAACCACCACTGAGGAACTTCATGCCGCGAGGTAAAAACAAAATGTCGGAAAACTTTTTCTGACGTATGTGCAATTTCACTCTAAATGTCCACACACACACACACATGCGCAAAATGTGATTGCAACAGTCCCTATTTGCATTTTATGCATAGCAACTAAAAATCAATTTTCTTGTTTTGTTCACTGATACTGGTTTTGGTATGGCAAGCCCCATGTGTTATATAACTAATCTACATGTAATAATATGTCCAAGTAAAAACTCACCTGACCAGCATACTCTCTGTAATCATGTTTACCTGGCCCGACACCCAAAAGTGAGGTTGCTGACAATGGTTTGGTACTACATAACACAACAGCATACTAAGAAATATACAAAAAATATATAAACAACTATTGTTTCTTTTGTTTACAATTTCAAGAAAAGACTAAAAAGACATAGTAGTACTCTACGAAACTTCCTGTTTCAAAGTTATAAGAATGCCTTAAGCTCTGACCACACTATCAAATTTTAAGTAACTAACAAATTTGTGTGATGTGCCACAAATATATGGGCATGATGATATCATATTACATACAAATACGGGGATATCACAGTATTATTCTCATAAAATTTGAATATAAGCTTTAATGAATTATGAAAACCACCATTATACTGTACAAATGATGATATAAATCCCGGGTATTCAACATTTTTGAAAGTTGGTGGCCAGTCTCAATATATTGACACCAGCGGCAGGCCGATATAAATTGTGTAGGTCCCTACTTCCATTTTTTCAATTTCAGCCAAACACATTCACTTTTATAGTAGTGGATTCGAAATAGAAGAAGCCAGGGAAGCACTTTGATGGATAGGGGTCATATACCACCTCAGTGAGCAAATTGACACCTCTACATTCCTGGCAATGGCAATTTCTGACTGCAAAAATAAGTTTTCAAAGGAGTGTTTCAACAGAATAACATGCTAAAAGCCTGCTGGCGCCGCAAATATTTATACATTGCATCATATCAGCGACCCCACTTAAGCCAGGCCCACGTTAACAATTCTATAGTAGGTTGTGTTTCAATGAACAGAAAAGCTTTTTCTAAAAATTGGCTGGAAAAAAATATTTATTTTTTAGCAAAGTCGCGTGGGCTGGGGGTTGGATACTGAGGATCTAAATTATTACTTGGCTTATTTATTTTTGGCTTAACCACTTTTCCCCCTTAATAACCAAACCAAATTAAATTCTGTTTGTGCTTATTTATTAAGCTTTTCACCATCATTATCTTTAAATTTTAAATGAACAGAAATAAATATATACTGAATAAGTTGAATGATTGATTATCAGTATAGCTGTAAACAAGTTTCCAGAATTTTACAATTAACATAATGTATAAAACTAAAACTGTATTGTCTTGTAATTGATACGCAGAATCAAATGTTTGTTTACCTGGTTGAGATTTCCAGTACGCTTGACCTTAAGATTGATGGTCGTCACCTGTTCTGTCACATTGTACTGCTCATGTTCAAATTGCAGTACTGGCCACTGAACGCGAAAAAAGTTACCAGTGACGACATTTGGCTTGCTATCAGCAAGATCAAAGACAAAGCTATCACTGCTTACGTCCGTAACTCCTGCTGAGAGCACATAGCGAATTAAACCATTCACAACATCCTCTGTTGAAAAAACATACAACATCATATTTTTACATATCTTGTCAATAATTGTCATATTTCTAACTGTAACTGAGATATACACATAGAAACCATGTACAAGCATTACAAACAATAGGCACGTTTAGAGGAGTTAAAAATAAGCTTTGAAGTGCACTTGAATTGTCGTGATTGTTGGTTAGTGCAATTGTCGTGATTCTTGGTTAGTGCCTGTCAACACACTCACAGTGTTAAGTTACTTGCCAATTACTACAGATGATTTAATTCTAAGAAGTTTCAGGAGTAATTGTGCTACTTCCACATACACAAGGAATGTACGGTAAGTAATAACCACTCAGGGTAGATACAGAGGTGTGAACACAGCATTCTATCAATTTTCTCCTGCCTTTCTATGATGATTAAGGTATTAAAAAAGTGTAGACGCAGTTAAATAAATATAAATATTGCCTATATTATGACACCCAACCCACATAAATTACCTATGAGTGCCAAAACAACATTTCTAATGATGTGTATACTAAAACTTTTGTAGACACAATTTTTTCATAATTGTCTAAAACTTTAAGAATTTGTGCAAAATAACCATTGAGAGATAACGAAAGCAGCAATTATCACTTCCGGAATATTTCTATTGGCATAGTTACTTCAAAGCTTTGAAGTCAAATGAACACTCGTCAGAAGTAAGAAACGTAAAATTTTACATCTGTTGTAAATTTACTTTAGATAGAAGGCCATCTGAACATGGCTAATGTTAATAATATGAATGCTCATTTAATCAACACTTTACCTTGAGTGAAGGTGGCTATACGAGCACCTGGATATGCACTTGATTCCAAGAAGCCGTGCGATGGCTGTGTAGTAACTGTGTATACCAACTGGTTGTTAGGCGTGTCATTGTCAATTGCTTGAAGGTTTGTATCAGTAATCAATCCAACAGCCTACAAGGATATCATAATCAGAGGTTAATTATGAAAAGGAAAAAGTGTAGATGAGAATACAAAAGGAATAAGAAAAATCAATGTTGGGAATTTCTTCAATATTTTTTATATATTGGGAACAATTCAACACCAGCATGAGGCACTTGTTATCTTAGGATAGCATGGTTAAAGCTATACATAACACTTGAAAATGTGCAAGGTCAATTCATGAATCATCAGTATATAATTACCGGTTTAGGCGCACTTATATTTTTTATACCTTGTTTGCAAACAACCCAAAAATAAAATTTTATTTTTGGCCAGTTTGACCACAAAAATGGAAATTTAAAAAAAAAATTTCTTCCTTAATTATATAAATTTAAAGCATTTATGAATCTTATTACTACACTGTTTACATTAATCAATAAAATTCTATTTTCATTTTTCTCTTCTGCCTAGAGGCTTTGGCAAAATCATTTTGCTAAATAAGAAAACAAAATTTTCATTTTTTTTTTGTTGCCCTCCTCTGATGATTAAGGTATTAAAAACGTTTCACCTTATCCAGCTAAGTATTCATGAAATCAAACAAATCAGCAGTGATTTTTTTAGTCTATGAGAGATACTTATACCTGGATAAAGTGATAAATGCCAACATTTTTTTTTAAACTTAATACTTCTGAAGCATAAAAGAAAATAATGGAATTGCCCTAGCTTGCCTATACATGCCCTAAATGAATGAACAGCTTCCCATGTTTTCTTTTTGTTGTACAAAGATATAGATGGACTTTAAATTCTATATTATTGATATGGACATGAAGATAATTACCTTGTCATCAACATACTGAAGGAATGAAAGACCAACATTCCTGGTCAGACGAGGAGTGCTGTCATCAACTGGTGTGACGCTTATATCAAACACCTGTGGTATATCGGTAGATTCCAGATTACCAGCAACTTCAACCAAGAACAACTGATTTGTCCCATCAGAGACAGTGAAGGTGAAACTATCAGTCAACGTATTTGAACCATCATGAATGTAACTGACACGATTCTCATAAATGTCGTCCATGGTGAACACGGTAACCGATGAATAACTGTTCTCATCCAGTGTAAACTGTAATGCTCCATGTTGAGGGATTTTTCTTACAGTGAATGTCACATCAGATGGCTGGAGAGAGGAGGGAAGGAAAAAAGTCAATCAGCTATAATTGAATATTATCAAACACTCGTTCAATGGTCAATGGGTATGCACATGTATAGCATCTATATCGTTCGTCTCTATTCACTTTTCAGGCCAACAGAAAAGAACAAAACCAGAATAGGTGGTTGAAATGGAAAAGAAAGTGGTAGAAGAAAAACCACAAAAACAAAGGAAAGTGAAAAAAAACCAAACATGAATGGAGGAAAATTAGAGATTGTCAAATAAGAATGATTAAAGAGGGTATTTAAAAATCATCACATGAAGAGACTCTTGAACAGACTGTGGTAGTGAATTCCAAAGCTTAAGGCCAACAACAGAAAAGGACCTCTCTCCATAAGTCTTTTAATGACAAGTAGCACATCAAAGGTTGTAGAAGATGTAGTTGACCATAATGTCCTTTTACACTTATTGTGCTGATAACCATTACTTTTTACAAAAGCAGAATATTTATATTTCAATCTTCTAATAAGTAAGATAGAGGAGAGGTTGTGCTTCATGTAGAGCTCGGATCTCAGGGAAACCACTTCATCAAAATCTGTCTGTCTCCATCCAGGGGTATAAATGGATACCTGGTAGAATGCAAATGTTCTAGGTTAAAATTATTGTTCTATGATGAATGTGCTCACAGGTCTATACATCCAGCAGTGGGAGTGGATGACATAGTTCATTGTTGTAATATTGTAAATATTTTTGATGTTTTTGGTGTTTTGCTGGGACTTCTGACTCATTGAGTCACAGAGGCTATTGCTTCTTTAGAAGTCCCAGGACCTTTGTGTCTAATAAATAAATGAAAATGAAATGAAATTGTATGTTGATTGTTACCATTTCCCATGACCAGGTCATTAAAATGAAACACTAAAGAAAAAAAATATTAAGCAATTATTGTAAGTTGTTGAGAGGACTATTGAAATATAGTGACCCCCAAGAACCATTCTCACCTAAAAAACTGATATCAACTGGCAATGATTTTGTGCTGATGATCAATAATACAGCATAGAGGGCAATAGAGAATAAAAATGATTGCCTGTTCTGGGACAGGAATGTTATGTGGAAGGAAAATGATAGCATCATGATTGCCACTATAAAAAAAAATAAAAGGATGTTAAAAGGAAAACAATAAATGTTAGAAACAAGCCTATCTGGCCTTGAAATAAATTGATACCTGAAAAAATAAATACAGGAAAGTCAAAGAACAACTATTTCATTTTCTTTAGCCTACCTCTGTGTCTAGATCAACAGCTTTCAGTTCAAATTCAGTGATTGTTTTACGAATTCCTTCCTGGACACGCATCCCCATGTTACTTAGCAATGGAAGAGAGTCATCAACTGGTATGATGCTGATGTAGAACGTCAGTGTAACCTATGAAAAAAAAACCCAATAATAATACATGGTTAAAATTCAACATTTTATGGAGTATATATCCTGTATTCATAATTTAAAATAGGCTTTAAAAACAAGAAAAATAATAATTAATTCATATTGGATTGCCTATCAAATGCTGCCTTTGGCATCCTGTTGGCCATACAAATTAAATTAGTTAAATTATAATAATTAGATGGATTGCCATTAATTTTCTATATCTAGAAATGCAGACATGTCTACAGAGAAATAGAGAATTAGTTACTTTGAAGTTCAATTAAAATCAGAAAAAGCAGACATACAGGGTGTGTGCTATCGGATTTCATTTTGTTACTAATAACAGGGAGTATGCTATCAGATTTGATTTAGCTGCCAAGAAACAGGACATAATAATTAGGTAATCTCAAACTACAGTGATATTGAGCTTAACAAGTATCTCAAAAAAGAATCACCCTACTTAAAAAAATGTTCTTTCTGAGATAAAGAATATGTATAGACACAATCTTATTCATCACAATTTCAGAAATTTAAGAAAATTGTTTTCCTAAGTGGCAAGATTAATGCTGAAACAGTTATCCCTGTATTAGTTAAATCTTGAGATAAGTTACTCTTGATATACTTTGAGGAAAACTTATTTATATATTACAGACACAAAACATAAACAATGCTATACATCATATTATATTTAAAACATTGGTTTTCCCAAAATACACTAAAAATGGTAATTTATAAAAAGCATTCTGTAAGCTTAATTTTAACATTTGAAAGTACAGTAGACCTTATTAATACTAAACACTGATATATCAATCAATGTAATATTAGAGAAAAACAATGAAATAATAGAGAAAAAGATCAATTAGGCAATGCATTATTTAATCACCTACTTTATGCTGACAATTTAATTCTAGTTAACGATACAATTTATGGATTACAACAATCTTTAAATACATTATTTGATTTTTGTGAAGCCTGGAATTTAACAGTAAATAGTGATAAAACCAAAATTATAGCTTTTAAAAGAGGTGGCAAATTAAAACAATGTGAAAAATGGTATTACAATAGAGAACCAATTGAAATTGTTAATTCATTTACGTGTCATCAAATGATCGTAATGTTATATAATTTATCGAAATATCTGTATTTCGCTTATATAAGAAGACGTGATTTACTTTCTTGCGTTCTCTTAATATTACTAAGGGCCGGAGGCCTAAAATACAAATAAATGTCCTAGACCATAGGGGTCTAGGAATGAACATAATATAGTATAGACCTGGGAATATTTAGTACCTCATTTGTTCCATCACTTAATGTGAACACAAAACTATCCATATAGAGTTCCTCGGGACTGGTGTGGACGTACAGCACACCCTGCTCCGCTAAGTTAGCTTGAGTGAATGCGATGATAGGCACACCGGGAATACTGGTGAATTCCAGCTGCCCTAATGCTGTCTCTTATACACATCTAGATGTGTATAAGAGACAGCAACTGCACTTCCTGCGCCTTGACGTTGAGTGTCGGTGTGAATCTGAACAGATCTTCATTAGTTAAGATCCCTTGCGCGCGTTGTCACGTTGCGTTTTTTTTTTATAGAATCGCGTCCGCTGGTGCGACGACCAGTCGGCTTGATGAGTGCCCGGCTTTAGCAACAACATCTAAGAGGCGTCGCTTAGCTGAAAGATCGACTATGATTGACAAATGCATCTGTAAAGTTGTGTTTGTCAATTTTCGAGCATTGTAGTAGCCTGTGAAATGTTTGTGTAGTATCCTTATCAATCCAGTATTTTTACGTGATAGTAATTCTAACCATTTGACAATCATCTGGTGCCCAATAATATATATACATTTCAATCTTGAATGTTTGTACGGTTCGATAGAAACCCGTATCAACTGTTAACAGCCTTGTTATAATCTTTGTATATTAGTTACTAGGCTATATGACATGAGTCTAACATTTTTCGAAGGAATGAGAGGGATAAAATATTAAATTTAAATTTTTTACTTATTCTTAGTAACTTCAGTATTAATCTGTTTCGCAAGGGGCTCAGTTATGCATTATCTCATAACGAGGCTTAGGTAGTGAAATTGTTTTTAGTTGTGAAACAGCGGCACTCAGGAGGTGCGTCAATCATAATAAATAACTTAAAAGAAAACAACTTAACTAGAAAAATACAGTACACTGAAAAGCACCTTAAAACTGTTTGAATAAGCATATAAAATTACTAACACACAAATACAAAAGAACTTTATACATATATATATATATATATATATACACACATATATATATACACATGCATACGCACACATATATACATATACACACATATATACATACATATGTGGCAAAGACAAGCCAAACCAGTCACTCGTCGCAAATTGTGTTTCAGAGAAAATGGCCAAAACATGCTGGAATGTCAAATTTTTAAAAATCTATTTTATTGCACTAAACTAGCCTTTACATATCTATACATCATTCTATATGCTGTTAATATTTTCCCCATTTTTAATGTTAAAACAACACTTTTTAAGGATTTAATGATCGTTTCTGCATGAGAAATGCCTGAAATCATAAACTTTAAAGGCTGATTTCTCATATATTGTTCTTTAAACAGCTGTATGTTTAAACGCTTGTAACTTCATAAGGAAATGTCCAATTTGAATGATTTTTTTACCATTTTATAGCTATTATTTTACTCTCTAACACTGTATTAATAACTCAAAATCGATT
>NW_022738561.1:1200520-1203285 GCF_011630105.1 Anneissia japonica
ATCTAGATGTGTGTAAGAGACACTATATATATATATATATATATATATATATATATATATATACACACATATACAGTACTGTATATACATAAATACACACACACAAACATGCATATATACATATACGTATAAATAAAACCAATTTAGGCTATCGCCCTGCATTGTAAGTCAGTATGGCACACCACAGACACAAGCTCCTGCGAGCTCCCACCATCACAACCATGATACCAAATCGCTAAGTGAGAGCCCGCATTGTCAAATGTCTATAGAGCGCAACCCAGGCCAGATGCAAAGCGGCAACCCAATTCACAATCAAAAGGAAATGAAAATTTGTATTTAAATAAAAAAAGGAGGGCAAGAAAAAAAAAAAAATTAAAAAAATTCCATACACAACACCACAGTCAGCTTAAGCTATTTAAAATGTTTCCACATTCTTTTCGCTAAAGTTTTACAAAATTTGTCTGTTAACACACTAATTAATATTATATAGTTGTTTAAATTTGTCAATTTCATCTTTTCTAATTTCATCAAAAGCAGGGCATACTAAGAGAAAGTGCATAACATCTTCCTGTTCATCTATATCACATAATTTACAGATACCGCTGCTGCTATTGTTCTTAGACCATTTCATCATTCTATCCTCAAGAGGAAGGGTATTCGAACGTAGCTTAAATTTCAATGATACCCCCTCAAAATCACTAATATCTAGGAGGTATTTTTTAAAATTAGGTGCATTTTTAATGTCCATGTACTCTTTCACAATTACATAAATTTCCTATAATAGATTTTATGTATCCAATAAGGCGATTACATTTTTGCACAACATATTCAATATGGCTATGATCAAACTACAAAAGTCACAAATATTACACAGGTACATACATTATTTAAATATAGGCAATACATTTATACGCAAGATTTTGGTTCTGAGTGCAAGAGCATGAGACAGACCCCGAATTGTGAGTTTCGAGCAGATTGGGTGAGACTTGGTAGGTCTGGTGTTCCCCAATACAGTGCTCTGATGAAGTCCATCAGTTTACCTGTGACTGTAGAGGGTAGTGTCTGCTTTTAATAAATAAAATGATCAGGAATTAGAGACAATCTTTCTTTTCACATACCAGTCTCAAGCCGAAGACCATGGTTAATTGTCAGTCTTGGGGTTTCATCATTTAACAGACCAACTACGATTGTGACCACATCGGTTGTTGTGAAAAGACCGTCGGTCAGCGACACAGCAAATGAGTCAGTTTGGAACTCGCTACTATCATGTACATACGCTATTAACTCGTTTAGAACATCCTGTGAAGACAACAAAAGATTTTTATTATTCAATAAATACTTCAATAATACCAAGTTGGGTCTCTGATTATTAGGAACAAAGGGCCTTTACTGGAATGAAGTTACTGATGAGCAGTTGGCTTAGAGGTATTGTTCCTGTATCTTCGGTTCAAACTCGGGCCAGCGTCAGGTTATAATTGGAGTATGATTGTATAGCTTCCTGAATAACCCTCGAATTGAGAATTAGGCGGGTTAGGGACAATGTTTGTATCGGTAATGTTTGTCATATAATATTTGTAGTTAAGTTGGGTCGCACTACACTACGGCCACAGGTCCCAAAAGGCCCAGCCCAAATTCCCAATTTCCAAATAGAATGTGGACAAATAATATTACCAGGCTAGCTAGGCATGGCAAAGCTATCATTATTAATTATTGAAAATATTTTTAGTATTGCAATATCTGTATTGTAGCTCAGTACTTATTTAATGATAGAATCAATAAATCTAAAATGATATCTTAACATTAGTGTGCAAGACAAATTAAGAATGCAGAACAAACCTCAAATGTGAATGAATCTCCAAGCGTCAGAATCTTCCCAGCATGCATCAAATCCTGAACAAAAGTCTTGCGTCGTAACGTGCCATGTTCTGGTAACTCTGTCACTGTGAACAGTAGCTGATCATCTTCCGAGTCAATATCAGTTGCAAAGAGTGTTACGTTGGTGATAGTCACACTATCACCTTCCTCAATCTGAAGTTCTTGGGATATTATTTCTGGTTCTTCATCATTTATTAACTATTCAGGAAAAGAAAAACACTCAGGCAAGTGTATCACCAATATATAATTGAAAATGGAGGCTGAAGCTGGATGGTTAAGAGATTTTTTTTTCAACATCAAAAAGTTAAATCAGAGATCCCAAGTTTGAAAACCAAAAAATAGGGAGAGTTTTTTTTTAGAGTTTTTTTTTCATGAGGCGATCGCCTCCTGTAGCGACGCACTGACGCCTTACAACGCGCTGTGCAACGTGAAAGTATTACACAAAATGAAGAAAACAAACAATTTTCATCAATTTGTTTACTTTTATTTAACAATTTTACATTTTTTACACATTGCAGTTGGCCTATAAATTTATAAATATTAATATTTATTTAGCATTTTGCTAGTAAAGCGTTCTTGGCAGCAGTCAACAAGGCTTTGCTTGGTTCATTGGCATGTTAGAGGCTATGGCTGCATACATGCCAAGTTTGAGTTTGGCTGTGGATGGAGATTTGCACAGGAACGAAACAATTTAGGCGTGGGTCGAGGGCCCGCCTAGGGCCCGGGAAATTTTTAGGCCTAGATGCTCTCTGGTGCACTCATGAGCAGATCTCTATATTTATGTCTAGCCTATAATAACTGGTACATAATGCCATGAAAAAACATTAAATCCTGCCTCGCTAGGCTCCATCTATACATGCGTAACTAGGCCTAAGGCCGCAAAGTCACGA
>NW_022738561.1:1203674-1227503 GCF_011630105.1 Anneissia japonica
GCCATAGTATATTGGCTTAAGATAAGAATTTTTGTTTCATTGCTCTATGACATTGTGGAAATTTTCGGGAGATATTAATAAAAATCGGGAGGGCGGGAGACGGCCTAAAAAATCGGGAGAAACCCACAATTTTCGGGAGACTTGGGATCTCTGTTAAATTCCTGCAAATTTTCGAATTTTACTCTACTACAATCAAGCATCATCATGAGATTTAGTTTATTGAGCATTCATATTCTCGTAAGTGGTGACTAAATGTAAGCTGTAGAATATCTGTAAATAAATTGAATTATGCTTACAGCACAAAGATTCACATGTTGTTTTTTTAATTACTGTATTTATTCTAATAAATGCCCTGGGGTATTTATTGTTGAGAAGGGTTTTTAAAGAGGCACACATTCAAGGGAGGCCGTTTATTTGAGGGCGGCATTTATTAATTTGGTCTAAAATGTAAACGTATATGTGAGGTCTCACTACAAAATGAGTCTCATCATTAGAAAATCAAAAAATAAGTTTATATTATATTTTGGTAGATCACATTATAAGCTTTAATTTGATCCTTGAATGGCTTCCCTAGGATAAATAGATCCAGAGATGTTAGCATTTAAAGTTTAGCTGCATGAGAACCAGGTTTTGAGAAAATCGGCCTCAAAGATAAACTAACCTGTACAAATAATAGGACTAGAATTACTGAATATGCACAGAGAACACTGTTTTAGTAAGAAAATTCACTTAAAAAGTACACAATCATAATATATAAGTATTAAATAATTCGAAAACATTAAAATCAAAATTTTGTAAAAATCTTGCTTTGACATATTTTGGTGAATATCTCAATATGATTTCACCAGTGATGCGTCTCATTTCGTGGTGAGACCTCACATATAATCAAATAACTACCCTTTAATTTCACTGTAAATGTGGAACTACAACACACAGTTACTGTGAAAATGTGTTACTGCATAATCATAAAGGCTTATTGATCAAAACCAAGTCAGAAAAATGTAATTCTACTGGAGTATAACATTAATGGAATAGGTTGAGAATGATGTTGCTTCCATTAGATTGGTTTAGAGTAAAGAAAGGAACATTCACATCACGGCCCTGTTCCTACCAATCCTTTCACCATCATACACAAGAATCGTACAGTACGTAAAATATAATTGGTTATAGATATTGATGAGAATTTAATGCAGAAACCCCAACTATTCAAAATCTTATTTACAACACACAGCTATGACAGAATGAGAGCAGCTTAGCCAAGTCAGCTAAACCGGTTGCAGCCACTGTGTGGGTGCTGAGCCATGGTCACCTTTTCAGACCTTGGGTTTCAGGTTCAATTCCATCCCTCCATGTGTTTCAGCTGGTCTTTCAACACAGGACACTTTTTGGGGATAAAAAGGAGAATGTCTGCCAGTGTAATGGCAAATTCACCACCAGTAAATTCAACCAACTGAAAATAACTGTGTGTTTGGCCAAAAAAAAAAAAAAAAAATCCAATCCAATCTAATCCAGAATTATATTTAATTTGAAAAAGTTAATCAATCAATCAACGTCTCTTTGCATTATAGGGTGTGGCTCTTACCTCAATTGTGATGTTAAGTCTGTACAGTGGTGATTGGTTTTCTCCATCAGTCACATAAAAGAGCAATCCATCAATAGTAGGTTCTAGGTCTTTGTGTATGCTTTGTACATAGAAGATGGAGTTATCCAGCAGATCTTGCAAAGGGAATGAACTTATTGGGATTCCTGATTGTGACTTCTCAGAACCTGGAGCTGTAAGTAAACAATTTACAATTCAAATAATGGTGGAACGAGTCTTCTGGATAATTATTATAAACCGTAGCCGCAATGTACGCAATACGCTCATGTGTGCTTCAAGAATACACAAATCAATCATGATGTTGGTAGTCTATGAGTGAGATATAGTACATACCTGGATAAACGGACTAATTGCCATTGTTCCCAAACGGAACACCCCTTCGAAAAATAAATGGAACAGTCCGACCCAGGGCGCCACGTACGAACAGTCTCCCTAACAAACGTCTTCATTCCCTAGAGATTCAAAGATTATGGAGAGGGTAGGAAGGGAGGCAAGGTTATCCAGGTAAGTATCTCACTCATAGACTACCAATATCACGATTGATTTGTGTAGTCTATTTCGTGAATACTTACCTGGATAAACCGACTAATTGCCAGATTAGCTGCGTAAAAGAGGAGGCCGGCGTGATCAGAAACCAGAAAACTTACCTACAGAGTCGGCTTCAGGACAGCAGCCGCCACAGACGACTGGGTCGAGACAACATCCCGCAAGTAGCAAGAAGAAAAGGTAGTCTCCGATCTCCACCATGCCGCTGCAAGAATGTCGGCGAGGGGAACCCCACGAGAGAGAGGCCAAGAAGCTACCGTGCCGCGAACCTCATGCATGTGGGCAGCCTCTCTAGGTCAGGTGTGTCTCTTTTTCCATTATCTGTTTGAGTCGGGTCTACAGGTACCCACGATTGCGGGATACCGGTATACCGGTCTGCGCTAGGTGCTATTTGACCGACGTTCCCGGATGGATCAAACATTTCTTCCTCTAGCGTGATATCGCAGTTATTAAGAGGTATGTTCAATAATCGACCCCCGACGCACGTTTTACCTCCTCGCTGGGATATTAATATTGTGCTTGAATCTCTCAAGGGTTCTTCTTATGAGCCCCTTGGCTCGGCTTCCTTGCTTAATCTGTCTTTCAAAACAGCCTTTTTAGTGGCCGTTGCTTCGTGTAAGCGTCGTGGTGAGATTCACGCTCTTTCCTTGGAGCCGGGTCATATTCTATTCGAGCGAGGCGGTGTTCGTCTCATTTTCAGAGCTGTTTCCTAGCGAAGACTCAGACTTTGGCGCATTCCCCTCCTTCTGTCTTCATTCCCACAATTTCCTCGCACTCCTCTGTGCGGGAAGACAAGGTTTGGTGCCCTGTGCGAGCTTTGCATTTTTACATTAATTGTACGCGTCCGTTGCGCAGCACGGACTCGTATTTGCTTGTTTCTTCAGTTCGGCCCCATGGGCCTGCTACAGTTAATACCATTGCTCGCTGGGTGGTTTCGGCCATCCAAATCGCTTATGCGTCGGCTTGCAAGCCTCCACCTGTCCACATGCACGAGATTCGCGGCATGGTGGTTTCTTGGGCTCTCTTTCGGGGGATTCCCCTCGCCGACATTCTTGCAGCGGCATTGTGGAGATCGGAGACTACTTCTCCAGCGCGCGCAAACCTTGCAAGACTCCGCTTTGCTACATGAATGACACAAAGTGCACTCTGAGTGCCTATTGAGCTTGGCACTTGGTTTGGGGCCCCCACACGCCGAGCACAACGACTTGCGCGCGGACATAGCGGTCGAAGACCACCAACAGCTACAAAAAAGGGATATGTTGTATAATCAACTTCTCGAAAACAAAATCCAAGGTAGAAAAATAAAATTCCAGAATCCAAACAACTTCTTGAAAATAAAATCCAAGGCAGAAAAAGGTAGAAAATCCTTCTCGCAGTAGCGAAAATGAGACACTTGGAAATACTCGATCCAACTCTTAAAGGAGGTTCACTTTTAATGAACGTCGAAAAGGGAATGAGGAAGTTTGCTAGGGAGACGGTTCGTACGTGGCGCCCTGGGTCAGACTGTTCCATTTATTTCAAAGGGGTGTTCCGTTTGGGAACAATGGCAATTAGTCGGTTTATCCAGGTAAGTATTGACGAAATAGACCTAAGTATTGTAAATGCTCGTTTTTGGATGCTTCAGGTGCTGCGCCTATTCGAAAGCGGTGCTTAATTAAGAGCTGCACTTATAAAAAATATTGGCGTGGTGCATTCCAAGCCCGTTCACATGTTACTATCTTACATAATCCTGTGGTTCTGTAGGCCTATCATAGGTCCTATAGGTTATCATAAATAATTGTTTATAAAGAAGTGCTTGTGTCATCGTTGTGCACCGTACACACTGTATTTAAGTGAGTTGAATGGCCGAGCGGTTAGCAGGGGTGCCACAAGCTATAGCTATAATATCGGCACTGGTTCGAACGCTCGCCTATGGTTCTGGTGGTAGAACAAGTCTTCTCGGATAAGGACTATAAACCATAGGCCCAGTGTATACAATGGCTCGTGTGCCCTATAAAGAACCCAGTACATCCTTCGAGACGAGTAGGGGATACCCTGGTGTACTGGAACAGACAGCCCCTGTAGTGGACGACGAGAGTTGCTGGTACCGGGTTACCGGGTAGCACAGACACGAAGGGAGCCTTACGGGCGAAGAAAGTCATTCATCGAGTTCCTAGACCACATATCAAGCACCCTGAGCATCTTAAATTAGATGGATATGTGCACTACATAAACCTAAACTATTATTATTATTATTATTATTTAAAATCCTGTTTCTCAGAGTGTTTCATTACACACAGCAAAAAACTTCAGGCTTGGTGTGGCGCATATACAAGAGCAGCAGCTATTCGAGAGTGGCGTTTATTCAAGTATTTACAGGATTTCCTTTAAGACAAGTAGGAGGTTACCCAAATGTACCGGTCCACACCGGTCCCTGTTGTGGTACCAGTTCACCGGTAGCTGAGACCATTAGAGGAGAAGGTAGTTACTGTAAGAGTTATTCCAAGTCTTCAGTACCTTGATTTGTCAGTGTAAACACTATATGAATCTAACTACATTATTAAATTACACTTGTAGTAAAATTCTCATTACCTGGTTTGATGCTTTCCACAAAACCAAACCTTGGCTGAGAATCGAGAACAATCAACAGTTCAGGAATTCTTGTGTCACTATCAGATACTGTGATTTCTTGTATAGAAATTGGTACTCTACCACCCTCTATTACAATGATGTCATTGTGAACATATGCAGTTGGTGGAAGATCGTTGACTGGTGTAATGACGGCAGTGAGGAACTGATTAGTTATGACATTGTTATTTACATCGCTTACGTTAAAAGAAAAGATGTCGGTGACAATTTGGCTCCCAACATCACCATCAGACATATATCTGGAAATTAAAATATTATTATGTACAGTCATTATAATAAGCAATAAGTAGAGCTCCACATAATACACTATAGGAAAATTATTATACGAAGGTTAGATTTAATGCTTGAACACATTTTTGAATGCATTAAATGTAAGTATAATAATTTTCCGCTAGTGTACGATGCATGCTCTACTAATTGCTTTATAAGTTAATCACCGTCTTTTAATGACAGTTTTTTGATAATCAACTTTTGTAGCAGTCATCGGTTGCTATAGTGATATGGTCAGCACACTCCTGTGCGTATGCTGATGATTTGTGCTCCTGCTGTACGCGCATGTTAGCTCAGAGAGCTAGCGACGTTACACATCAGCAGTACAGTACGGACACAATAAATAACTTTAGTTTGTGTTAGAATTCGTCAAAGAAATAAACATTGAGAGTCAATTTTTGGTCAATGCAGACAGGTAATCGTGCGATGATTCGTAACTAGCTAGGCTGGGCTACGGCCTGGTATTAGATAGGAGAGGCGCCCTCCCTGCCTGGCCATAGGCCTACATCCAATTTTTCATTCCTCGAGTCTTTAAAATAGATCTAGAATATTTCTATTAAATGTTCAGTTTGTTTAGTTTATGAGGGTTCACTGATTCAAGGAATTGCTAAATTGTTCATACTTAATATTGAATTTGAAGTAACTTTCTTCGGGTTCTAAAACCTTGTTTTACGAAAGTAATTTACAAATACAATTCAACTTCCATAGCGGTGTGCGATATCTTCTCGCGCGGTGACGCGAAAACATGAGGTATTTTTTCTTGCACACAAACCTAAAAAAAATCAAGTCAAGCATCCACTATGTCAAAAATTATTGGACTGTGGGGGAATGGGCAAATAACATTGGGAGTTGACTTATAATAACTATTATTATAATTATAATGCTATAACATTTCAAGCCTGTATTAAACACTGTGTTGAGAGCATCTAAGGAGCTTTTATTATTTACTCAATTCCTAAATTTTTCTCACATGTACTCATCTTGCAAGCATTTTCTACTGTTTTAAGTATACTTCACTGGAGTATCTTATTGTCTATTTCATTTCATGAGACTTTCATCGAACTAGCATTCCCAGGCTTATATATGCGTTGTTTATTCATTGTTATTCATGAAAATAAGTGATCTACTTAATGTAAGACACACCTCATTTTTAATTACCTCATTTTATTTGGCCAGTTTTGATCTTGTTTTTAATCTGATTGATTGGTTTTTATTGACTTTTGTTATACTTCAGTAAATATTGTACATATATTTGGATGGGTGAGATTTTCTCATCAGTATTCTTGAAAATGATCAAAAAGTCTCCAAGTGTCTCTGTCTCTTTTACTAATTATGAATTCTATATTAATATAGAAATTTTGAATACACTGTACTGTAGTAATATATGTTGGTCACCTGATATTGTAGGCATTAATATCTGCCTGACTGAACCGCATTCCTGTTAGAATTTCATCATATCCACCCTCACGATTCTTCTTCTGAAGTTTTCCATAACGTGGAGGTAAGATCAGACGGAAGAAAATCTCCATATCATTGGAGTCATCATCATTAAACGAAAGCTCTGCACGTGTAACAACAACAAAGGAATTCTCCTGTAGAAACAGAGCCAAGGTTGCATCAGGGTTAAGGGTCGGGCTCATGCTATCTACTTTTACAATGGCCACACGCATGGATATACGCGTCACATGGGTGCCGTCTGAGACTGAAATCTCAAAGCTGTCCTCATTGGCTAGTGATCCGTCTTGGTAATACTGAAACGATTCACTCAGCAACTCACTATGAGTAAACTCATCACCTTAAAGAGAGCAAATAATTTTTGCTTAAAACAAAATGATGAAAATATTAGATAAAAGATTAAAGATATTTAAAGATATGTAAGGTGCATCATACCAACTTAAGCATTTGTAACTTACCTTCCTGTAAATAGATTCTTCCATTCTTGACAATATTTCCATATTGAGGTGCTCTAATCAAGGAATATACCAAGTTTGAAAGAGGGGTGTCTAGATCTTCCACAGTAACAAGGCTGCTACGGATTGGTGTATGCTCCCCGACCCTTACACTAAGCACAGGATTCGGTACAGGAAACACAGGTGCAGCATTGTTTTTTGGTACAACTGACACAATGAATGGCATCGGTGCAACGGTATTGCCACCCCTAAACTTATCAGATACTGTAAAACAGAATGTAAAGTAATATTTAAAAAAAATACAGTAGATTATTTTTAATGAGAAAAGCAGCCCCTATCACTTAATAATAATAGATGGATTTATATAGCGCAAATAAACGAGGTCTCTAAGGTTAGGTGCATCCTAACCTGGACCAAACAACTATTTGAAATTAAAACAAAACAGTAGAGAAAATCCGATCAGAATAACAAAATAAACTAAGCATCCACTGGAAGGAATCCCAATATCTGCAGACGGATCTGTTTCGGCCTTCCAGGCCTCATCAGTGCAGCTATGGTATAGACCCAAACGATAGTTTTGCATTATGTGGCCGTTTGCTGTGTTATGGGTTTTTCCCATTTGCCTTTCAAAATTTATATATTATTAAATAATCTCTATTGAGATCCAGCGGGCCGCCACTGATGCACGGTAGAGATTGCATCTTTAGATCTCCGATCTTGTTCACAAATTCACGGACTAGTGCTGTCTCGTAAGAATTTTGTAGGAAGCGTTAAGAGTGACAAAACATTCTCTGTATCTACTGGAACTGAGCCACATAACTTGTATTCCACTATTTGCATTCACACCTGGGCTGTGTATATATATTGCCTTGGTTTGGCTCTGTAATCATTAGTGGTCATGGGACTAGTTTGGGCCCTACATAAGCTGGTCGAACGTTTCGTTTGGGTCTATACCCTATCTGCACTGATGAGGCCTGGAAGGCCGAAACGGATCCGTCTGCAGATATTGGGATGCCTTCCAGTGGATATACAACTTTAAGCAAGACTATTTTTGTACTTTGTTTAGCGAATCCACCGCCCATGATGATTTCAAATAAAAATACAAGTTTATTTTTGGGCAATTAGCACACAATGAAAAAAATAAAAATTTTTCTTTATTTTTATTACACCTATAACTGCCTTGAAATTGCAAAAATTAAGTTATGTGTATTTCTTCCTAGTATTTAACTATCCCATTACTACACCTGTCTCTTATACACATCTAGATGTGTATAAGAGACAGGCATTGATGTCTGCCTGAGTAAAGTATCTGATAGAAAACTCTGGCTGGTCAACATTCTCAATAAAACCTTGATCAGTAGCGAATGGTATTGTGATATTGTAGAGTAGGAGATTGTCTGGACTATCTTCATCCGTAAAGGCTAGGTTAGAACGATCAATTATTGTCACATCCCCTGCTAGAACCTTTAAAGGGTAAATAAACGCAAGAGGAGAATATTAACCAATTAGAATAGTTGCATAATATACACTAGTGAAAATTATTCACTCATAATAATAATAATTAGAATTCCAGCAATAGCGTTTTTTGAACCATCATTATCATCAATATTTTAATAGCATCATCATCATCATCATCATCATCACATAAAATGTCAATATCACTCATAATTGACATTATCATATCTACTGACATAATTAATTCTAGAACGTTCTTCCAACCACTCCCACCCACTTATAGTGGTTTGGCACAGTGAGAACGGTTGGGATTTCCAACTCGAGGTCTGGGTTTCAATCCCCTCACTGTGCATTTCGCTTGTGTCCTTGGGCAAGGCACTTTATCTACACTGCTTCTCTCCACCCAGAAGTATAAATGGGTGCCTGGTGGGGTTAAATGCCAAAATGCGCTGATGTAGCTGCTGCAACTTTATGGAACAGTTTGTGTTCGGTAGGCGTCTAATTCAATGACCAGGGGTAGTAATGTGAAGTGCTTAGAGGCCTTGTTGGCATTAAGCGCTATATAAATATAACTTATTATTATTATTATAAGCTACAATTACATCGGATCCGAACCGAAATTTGTTTTCGATGCACGCCAGCATCCCTTCTCTTGCATACTGATTTGATTTTGTAATTATTTCGGTAGGCCTTGGCCTTTTTCGCGAATCGGTAGACATCTTGAAGTTATGACAAACATTGCGAATCAGCGGTGCGTAACCAACAGAATTAAGATAAGCTTTTGGGCTGATTGTCTGACATCATGTTATTTAAAAAATCCTATCCAAGTAGTGTATTATAATAGCTCTATGAATTACAGTGCAGTAGTACTAGTAATACTCAGGACTAGCATTGTTTTAGTTACCATATGAGAGTTTCCTGTGTTAAAAACATGATTTACTATACTATACTTCTTTATAAAACGTAACTTGTACCTTATAATAAGAGAAATCTGTATATTATCGGTACCTGGAACAGTAACAACACGAAAGTACTATGCTACTGCACTGTAATGCATAGGCCTATTTTAATACACTACTTAGATAGGCTTTTCTTTTTCCATCTTGATTTCAGAGGTCAAAATCATTTTTCAATTTCTTTTCAATCATATAGTGGTATAGACTAGTCTTTTAAGAATAATTTGCTGGAAAAATTTTTTGTATACGACGTCCCGTTATGGATTTTTTAAATAACATGATGTCAGGAAATCAGCCCAAAAGTTTATCTTATTTCTGTTGGTTACGCACCGCTGATTCCAGTGTTTGTGATCACTTCAAGATGTCTACCGATTTGTGAAAAAGGCCTAACACTGTGGAAAGTTTTATAATCATCAAGCATTTGAATGTTTACATGAACTAACCATAATTCTGAAAGGTTGTGGTACACCAAGGGCTGGTCTTGGTGGCTCATCATTTTCAGCAGATACCATGACAGTAAAGAGTTGGTCAGGAAGAATGTTGGGTGGATCAGCTCCATCAGATACCTAGTTACAACAATTTAAAATGAGTATCCATACAGCCCTGTCAAGACTATCCCATTTTATTTGACAAATGTTACATGCCTAAATATGGTCATGATGACATCACATCATCACCATATATAGGCACATCATCACTATATGGGCACACAAGTTTTTTTTGACAAAGAAAATTTGATAATCTGGACAGAGCTAAGAAAGGTACAAGATAATGAAAAGGAGGAATAAACCAATAAGCAGTAATAAAAAAAAAAAGGTCTCTAAAAATTTAGGACACAATGGACAAGATACCAATTAGCAGTCCTGTGAAGGCCCTGTTTTGTTTGTACCTTGATTCATACTGGTGTTGCACTATTGACCCCTAATATTTAATGACCAAATTCATCGAAAAACAAGTTTATTTATAAACAACTTCATCTTTCTTCTGTTTTTAATCATTCATGAAAATGTGTGACAAATTAACTGTCAGGCATTTTTTGTTTAAAAGAGTACTGGAATTCTAGCATGAAATTTGCAATCCCATCATAAAAAGCTTTTGGATGATGGGCATGAAATGCAAATTTTAGCTAATCTTAAGCTCTGTCCAGACTATCAAGACAAAAAACTATTGTATGCCCATATATAGTCATGATGCAGCTATATATGGTCATGATATGATGTCATCATAACCATATTTAGGCATGTCACATGAAATGTGAGTCTGGACAGGGCTTTAAGTTACATAGGTGTATCACTGATGCAGAGGCTTGCTCAAAGGCTTTTAATGTAAATGAATGAGGTCTTAGTATAAAAAAACAACATAGCGTAGAATTATAATTAAAAAAATACAATAAAATAAAAACATGACAAAAGAAACAACATGCATAACATAAATATATATTTGAAAATAGCATTTCATTAGAAGAGAGAAAAACAAAAACTATAAGAATATTTCTAGTGAATATTCACTATGTTTACAACAATGAGATTGCAAATATTAATCCCCAAAAAATAAAGATGAAATAAAAGTAAATAAAAAAAGCAACATTCAAAGATGCACTCTTACTTCAAACTGAAATGAGTCGGAAGTGCTTTCTTCTCCTAAGTGGCGGTAATAAACATGCCCTTCCCTAATTTCCTGTTGTAAGAATTGCTGGAGAGTGTAGTACATCTGCTCCTCGTTCAGGGACTCCCATCCTGGAGGTAGATCACCTACCACACGTGGTAGTACCATTATCAGCTCACCTGTAATTAATCAACAAACATTAAATACAGAAAGTGCAAAGAAAATGCTACATAGCAATAGTCTGATAATACAACAGAATTTGTATGACGATTTAGGCTGTGATAATTCTACTCTTACTGTGTACATTTCTTTACAACTTTAAGCAAGACTATTTTTGTACTTTGTTTAGCGAATCCACCGCCCATGATGATTTCAAATAAAAATACAAGTTTATTTTTGGGCAATTAGCACACCATGAAAAAAATAAAAATTTTTCTTTATTTTTATTACACCTATAACTGCCTTGAAATTGCAAAAATTAAGTTATGTGTATTTCTTCCTAGTATTTAACTATCCCATTACTACACTGTTTACATTCACCAATAAAATGTTATTTTTATTTTTTCCTCCATTTGGAAGTTTTTGGCAAACTACTTGCTAAATAAGAAAACAAAATTGTCTTTTTTCCATATTGCCGTCCTCTGACAATCTTTAAAAAAACGTTTGCAAAACAAGGTATAAAAAAGTCTTGCCTAATATAGAAACTTTTCTGTTCCTTCTCAATTTGTCCCAAATAGATCGGCAAAGTTTAGGCAGACAATCAAGAGGATGATGATGGATGATGATTATAATGATGATGAGTCAAGAAAATGTAAACAGAATACACTTATACTCTATTCAGACTACACTTTCTTGCGATCGGTTGCGATGTAATCGGTGGTAATCCAAAACTGATTACTACCGATCGCAATCAACGAACGCACTCAGACCAACATAAATAAACTTTACATTCTAGGGCCTAGGCCTCCGGTGTCTAGGCCTATGTTGCCTGACCTCAGCCAAACAGTGCCTGTGGAATTCGTTGTGATTTGTTGCGATCAGATTCCGTGGTAATCGGTAGTAATAAAGATTGTAGCACCCAATCGCAACGGGTAACAATTGCGATATCGATTACATATCGCCTACTATTGGTGATCTTTCCCATACGATTTTACTTTGCGATTGGGTGCGATTGGGTGTCGCAATTGCTACAACCGATCGCAATGCGATGTTAGTCTGAATTGGGTATTAATGTTCATTTATTAATAAGAAATAAACAAGCCCACCATATCTTGGATTGTTGATTGGTGGATTAAGGGTGAAAATGATGCGATCATCATCAGTATCACTATCTGTTGCTTGTAGTAAATCACTCGTAATTGGGGTCATGTGACCTTCCTTCACTTGAGCATTAACATTTTTGATGATTACAGGAACTTGATTGTCCTGAAGAGAAAAGCAATATCAATGTATTTTATAATCGCATGCACATATAAAGGTCAATTGACATAAACATACCCCACATGCACACAACACAGGTTTACGTTGAATGACCTTGGATACACACTGTTCAGACTAAGAAATGGCTTAACACAATCTGCAACACTAAACTAGTAGTGTTCAAGTGGCATTCAGTTGGTGAGTCGAATGCCCGAGCGGTTCAGGCAGGGGAACCACAATCTACAGTACAGCCATAATATCACCTCATCTGTAAAATTCTCTCTTTGCTCTCTTTCTATTTCAAATTTCTGGATCTGCCACTTTTAATTATGATGACGGCAAAAGACAAAATACTAACAATTAAGAGCCTATAATAGTTCATTATCATACTTACTTTTGGCAGTATTTGTATGTTAAAGAGAACATTCTTGAAGTTGTATCCATCAGTGACTTGGATCATAGCAACATCGTAGCGAGTCTCGCTACCATCATGTTTATAGTAAATACTTCCCATCCGTAGATCCTCAGGTGTAAAGATTTCAACATCGGTTAAATCACCAACACGTAGCAAACGCCCATGACGAGGTTGCTCAAGAACGAAAAATTTTACATTGTCTGGGTTGTCATTATCATGGACTTGTAAAACTGTGTTTGTAATACGGGTTTGTTGACCTTCTTCTAAAATTAGTGGGTCGTTTCGTAATACCATCGGTGGATCGGGAGACGTGGCAATTATTGATACAACTTCAATGACTGAATCATACTGACGGTCGTTTACTTTCAACTTCATTTCTCCAATAAGTTCCCCGGATGCATCGTGTATGAAACGAATATTCCCATGGAGTACCTCGAAGCCTGTGAAAACATCCAAGGCAACCAACGTACGTTCTATTCCTTTATTAATGCGAATGAGGTGACCATTGGTTGGTGTTTGCACAAGGTAAAAAAGTAGATCAACAAATGCGGTATCAGCATCAACTGCGCTGAAGAAACTTGTGTCCAGGGGAGTGGAACCGCCAATTGTTGTGATGATTGATCCGTTTATGTATAAGAATGGTGGTACCACATTCACTGTAATTAGATAAAAATATATATCGAGCTATACATAATACAGTAACATTTCAACAGGAGGCAAGTGGGGGAAGGAGATGAGAGGAGAATCCATGCCCTCAAAATACAAGATCTGATTGTTTTGGGGTTTCAATCAATAGAGTTCATTCATACATACCAGTATATGAAAATACACAAGTGTAGGCAAAAACAAAATATGAATTTAATTTTAACCTCCAATCACAATTATAAACAATTATAGAACCAACAAAATAAATTAACTAAAAAGTCAACTCACATTTAATATTTAGGACCCTATCACAATATTTTCAGAATACCTTGTACAGTGACTGAATAATCTAGTACAGATTTTTTGGTGTTGTACTTTAAGCTAAGATCGTATTACAAGATAGTGCACTCTGCTTCACAATCTTATTATAAAATCTTGGCTTTTTTAAGGCAATCACTATTTAGTACCCCAGTAAGTACCTTACCTTCACAGGTATTGGTGAGAGTATTTGTGAAGAATCCGCTTCCACAGTCACTAACACATCTGGCTCGTTTTAGGTAAGTGTCTGCGGTACACTGAGAGCACACTTGAGGGGTAGTGCATTCAACACAATCATTTGGACAGCCTTAAAAAAACAAACAAATATTTAAATGGTATTTTAAGGGGCAGACCCATATAAGTGCCTCATAATTTTATAAGAGTCCACATTATTTATGCAAATCATGCTGACAATGCAAACATCATATCTTTACATTTAAAAGACTGGATGTTGAAATTAGAAATCATTGTGATAACTTTAAATACGTCACCACCAAGAGATGGAGGAGGAGAGGGCCATTCAGTAAAAGCTCTTATGACCACTAGAGGTATTTACATAAAGTTTTGAAAAAGTCATCAATTTCCAATGATATTTAAACACCTATAATACAATGTTGGGGTTTTGATCCCAGAACAGCAATTTGGCCATGCTAATCAACCTCAATGGAGCCCTGAGGGAACCCAAAAACATCCATTCTGAGGGCACAGCCAGGGTCACCTGTGTGAAAAATAGATGAAAGACTGATGAATAACTTATATATTGTTTTTCTGCTGTATTTTTTTTTGGTGATATATTTTGGAATATTGTAAAATTATGTGATTTGGAAGGGATTGTCCATCTGATGAAAGATTGTTAAGGGGATGGGTTTGTGTGTGTTTGGGAGTCACAAGGGAAAGGACAGGTAGAGTTTATGTAGGAGAAATGTTTGCTGAGCTCTCAAAATGTGTCCCTTCTTTAGAATCATTTAATTATGTTTTACCATATTTTTCCTTTTTTGATGGTACTGTACTTATTTCCTGTTTGTTCTTTTGCTGTACAGTTAACTTGCCTAAGTCAACTTTGCCTAAATCAAATAATTAGCAAGTGGATATTATTCTACATGCCAATTGTTGTGCTTTTGATTAATTAACAATTTTTAAGTCAAATTTTAAGAATTTAATTTTGAAAATGTTAATTTGGATTCGACTTGGGAAAGTTCAACTGTATTCTTAATTTGAATATATTTCTGTGGTAGAGTTGAATCTTTTTCTTAGGCCTTTTGTTAATTTTCTTTGTTATGGATGCACCGTCTATGCGGCTGAGTGCCACTGATATGAAAGTGTATATCCAAATAAATTAATTATTTATTTACTGATGTCAGTAAAGAGCAGCTTAGCTCAGTCGGCTAATCCGGTGGTAGCCCCTGTGTGTGCACTGAACCGTGGAGATCTCTAGGTCCCCGGTTCAATTCCCATCACTGCCTCTCCCTGTGTTTCAGCTAGAGGGCTGAAATACAAGTTACAAAAGCGCACCGTCTTTCGGATGAGACGATTAAGCCGTTAGCCCCGTGTGCATTTATGGCCCATGTGCATGTTAAAGAACGCAGTACACTCTTCGGAAAAGAGTATGGAT
Organism: Anneissia japonica; assembly: GCF_011630105.1. NCBI lineage: Eukaryota > Metazoa > Echinodermata > Crinoidea > Comatulida > Comatulidae > Anneissia > Anneissia japonica. The sequence continues at coordinate 1,219,054 of NW_022738561.1, forward strand.
TGTCTCCCGGTGTACTGCCCAATCACCACCAGAAGGAACCCAATGGAAATAAGTCTTCTTCTAGACTTTCGTGGGCTATCCTTTGTGTTTACACCGAATAAATCCAATCAAATCCAGCAACTACTATCTATGAGTAAACTCATCTGGTTTTTCAAAAATATTTATTGATCGGATAATTTTCTTTTTGTTAAACCAGTGTAATAACAAGTTTCACATACCTGCAACGTTTCAGATGCACACTTCAGCTATCCCTTCTCAAGCACTGAATCTTAATGTATCAACACCGCAATATATAATCGAATAAATTAGATCTAAATACATAAAAATCCAATGAAATAGCTTCAAATAAATAGCATACCTATACAGGTGTGAGTTGAGTAATCACTATAGTAACCTGGACCACAATGCGATACACATTCACTCTGCCTCAGAAGCTGCGGAGGAGAGCAACTTGTACAACGTCCTTTATTGTCACAATCCTGACATCCGCCAATACATGCTGCAGTAATAACATCAGAAAAGAAGAATTAATATAACCAGGGAGAGATTACTCATATAGTCAACCGAAATACAGGTGTATAAATATACTGTAAATATAAATTTCATTTCACTAATGTGTTTACAACACTAAATTTAATAGGTGGAGCCATGTAAAATTAATCAACATAAATAAAAAATAGATCATTATGATAAAATTTCTAAAAATTGTTGAAATACAGTATATAAAAAAAATAATAGACGTGACAGAAATTTTTTTAATGTTAAATGTTTAATGTATATGAATTTTATTATTCAAGATTCAAGATAATTTTATTGTCTGAAAAACCCAGAAATTATGTTCCACTGGAAGTAACAACAACAACAACATATACATTGATAAATAAAAGATAACAAAGTATATAAAACTATGAGCACCAAACAATATCTAGTCATAAGATGTACAAAAAGAATATAAAACTTTATTAAACAAAATTACACATTAAACTTAATTAAATTAGGCCAAAATTTGCACAATTATCTATTAACATTATTATTATGAAGGTGAATGGAGTTGGAAACAATGGAGTTCCTATATAGATTATGCCTAATCTGTATATATAAAAGCCTAACAAAATAAAAGATGAAAACAATTTAGGTTTTTATATGTACAGATTAGGCAGTAAGTTAAAATGTTCTGTATTTGTTTATAAAACAAGATAATAATGGTGTTGTCTACATTTGCTAGAACCAATTGTTATAAATTTACTGTTTTTAATTATTTTCCTTATTTATGGAACGACCTACCTCCAAATATTAGGGAATGTGCAATTAATTCCACAAAATTTAAATATGTAATTAAGCAATATTTTTTTAATTAAATCATTATAAATTAATTAAATTATAAATTGTAATTCTCTTTGTAATATTTTTATTAACTTTTTATGTTGTACTGTACATATATGAATTGTGAATTTTTCAGATTTTAATGTTTGTCTTTTTAATGTTTTGGAGAGCCTTTAGATAGTGATTAAGTTTGCTTTTAGGAAATCCTCAGGCTTTTTTTTTTTTTTTTTTTGTCATTTGTTTCTCTTATCTATTGTACTGTATTGTCTTGCCTGGAAATAAATAAAATAAAAATAAAATTCTTCTTCTTAAGTTTTCTCAGAAAATACAATCTTTGCTTTTCTTTTGTCAAAGTGATCTTACTTTGTTTATCCCATTTAAGCTTATCATCAACAACAGTGCCTAGGTACTAAAAGCTTTCAACTTGTTCAAATTCCAGATTATCTACATACAATATATCATGAGCACTGTTTGTTTTGCAAAAATCAAAGATCATTTCTTTAGTTTTGTTAGTGTATATTTATTTTATTGAATGTACAGTAATTTCTTCTGAAAGGAGAATATGTTGTTCTAATTTTGATTTAAATATATTTTCTTCTAAAAATCAGGTGTATATTTGACTTGATATGCAAAATCTACACTTGGAGAATACTGAAATAGTTAAAAATTAGCATGTGACCTCAGATAAAGTTCACTGACCTCTACACCTGCTTCTCACTTGATAGTAACCATCTCCACATTCTTGAACGCAAACATCATTTTTTAAGACCATCCCGTTCATGCACAGAAGACAATCGGTAGGATTAGGACCAACACATGAATTACATTTCCAGTCACATTCTAGGAAACCGTAAAAAGATTGTCTGTAAGAATTATTTTTGGCATAATTTAATAAACAATTGCAAAAAATAGAATATTAAGAACATTGCCCATAAATTCTAATATAAAGGTAAGAAAGGGTAATCCATTTTTTCTTCATTTCTCAAAACTCACTTCCCTTGAAAAAGTACAATTAACAAACTACATATTGGGTTCATCATTTTGTTTTTTCATTCATCGATTATGTACATTGTTAACCTTTCCTTCTAGTGTATAAATGATGAAAAATGAATGGTCCCTAAGGGAGTTGGCAGCAACATAATACAAACTCAGTCACTAAAAAGTTGTTATATTTGCTCTCTACCTCAACATATCAATCAGCTATGCATACATCATGACAGGAAAACACTAATGTACCATATTAGTGTTTTTCATGCTATAATGACGTGATGATGCTAAAGTAGCTGCAATGTTGATTGAAGTAGACATGTAATACATGATATTGTTACTTGCTTATTTATAAAGTAAAAAACAGCAGCACTTTTGAGACTAACAATATATAATTTATTCTCTAGCTTTCGTCCACACAGTGGACTTCATCAGGAGACTGTACAAATGGGATAAGAAACAACTATAATATACAACTGAAATAATGGGGGCGGTCCTAAAACAACAAAGAATGGTGTACAAAGCAAGTACAAGTCTGCCGAAATAGCAATCTAAATAAACAGTATTAAAAGAACAAAAGATCAATGATAAGAAACTGTGGGAAATAGCATACAGAATAAGTCTATGTCAAAGTCAATGATAAAAACAGTAAATAGGCAGTAAATACAGTAAGGTAACTACTAAATGAAGAGAATACGGGCGTTAGACTATAAATCAGTTTATTATTATAACTCTTTACTATGGAGAATAAAGGTTTCAAGAATTTTGAGCAATGCAACAAAATAATATGTAAATATAATTGACATATGGAGTTGAATAGCTTGGTGCTCGCCTTTCAATCGAATGGTCCAGGGTTCAAATCCTGTCAAATCCACTCCATAAGCCTCGTTATGAGACTTAACATTATGCAGATCATCATGTGTATATGTTTCATGTAAAGGGATTGCCACCTATCCAATTATAGGACAGTGATTAAGTAACTATTGGTAAATTGGCCATGTGCCTAGAGGAATAATACAAACAACTAAAAAAATTAAAATGTAGAACTTTTAAACAAACTACCTTTGCATTCCCTGGTAAGGGGGTCAACATAGTACTGCTCTGCACAGGTTGAAATGCATTCTCCATAGGAAAGCACAGCTGATGGATTCACACACTGAAGACATGTTGAGTCACTGATACAAGACAGGCAATTTGCCTCACACGCTGTTGGCATAAACAACATCATGTTTTTACATAATTAAAATATTACTTTACTTCATAAATGCCACAGCTGTGAAAATGAAACATGAACATCTGTGTAATTTAAATGTAAAGTTTTTTTTCTTCATTAGTTTGGGAGCCATTCATTAGCGAGATGGCTGCTAAGTGTAATATGCATGGCCTTGAAATAGAGTATTTCGTCTGATGATCATAGACTACAAGTCATTACATTTAATTGAAGAGTTTTAATTAGGATTAGCTTTTAATTAACATCCTGATCACACACAGTTCATTATTAAAGTTACGGAAATATTTTTTTCTTTTTAATCAACAGTGCCAGATTTTATGTGATAAAGTTTATGTGGTACTTTCAGTGTATTGATAATACATTTGTTCATTCAGTATTAAAATAGTCTTAGTAAAGATTAGCCTTTTCTATTTAATCAACATGTTGCAGAGTTTATGTGCCATATTTATTTGATATGTTTTTTAGTACCTGGAAAGTTTTAATAAAGATCAGATTTTAATTATCATCTCCTGATCAGAGTTCATCATCAAATCAACAGAAATGTGATTTTTTCTTAAATTTTAATTTTAATCAACAGTGCCAGAGTTTATATGTGCCAGTCATGGGATAGTCTCAGGGTACTGATAACAAACTTCTTCATCCAGTATCAGGATCAACATGTGTTCATTTAGGAAGATGTGATAGTAATTGAGTATTAGTATTAAATTATATTATGATACATTATATTATCATCTAGTACCAGGATCAAACATGCAACACACACAGTTCATGTGTTAGAGAGTTGATACTTGTTCATCCAGGATCAGAATAAACAAGCATTCATTAAGTACACATTTTCTATGATTCTAATGCTAAATGAATTATGTTGTATATCCTAATATATCCCATCTAGGTGGCTGAACTCATTAAGCAATCTACAATAGAAGCAAAACAAAAAGTAAAAATTCCAGATACAATGGTGGCATTGTTTGGACGTAGATAAATATGAGCTGTATTGTGCAAAAAAAGAAAAATAATTTATTGATAGATTTAAATAGATGACTATATAGGCTTTATTTTGGTCTTTGAATCAGGTTCCTAACTTGAGTACAACTGGATTAAGATCATTTTCAAATTCAGAAGTCTGAAAAAATACTTTGGAAAAAATTGCCACTAAAGATGAACAACTGATAAATTTAGTGCTGGTTTTCCTATCAATTCTGCAAAGAGCTTTACAAAATGTGCCTCAAAAACAGTTTAAATGTAAATCAACTTAGACCAACTGTTATCGAGAAATATACATATTAAAATTATCAAAAACACTGAAACCCAATATCACTTCATATATATTTTCTTGAATATCTCAAATTGACTCATTTTGTCATGACACAATTTATATTAAAAACAAATCAAGTACAAACAACCTAACAAAGCATCCCCTTGGTAAAGTCACTAAAGTTGTTCAATTACTTTAGATACAATTTTTTTTTATAGATAAGATATACTTTACCTGTACAGATTCCATTGTTGTTGTAGAATCCAAGGTAACATTCTGAGGTACACATTCCATTATGGGCTAGCACAAACCCACTCTTGCAAGATTGACATCCCATTGGTCCTTCACGGTCACATGTCAAACAAGTTGGAAAACATTCTACAAAGAAAAAAATCATTAACGCAATGAAGTCACTCCTTTACATTTTATAGTAAAAACACAGCCTTCCTATTGTTTCCTCATATGCATAGCCATTATTTTATGTGTAATAAAAAAAACCTAAGATCAATACTTAGCTAATTTTTAAAACCTAAAACTGTCCTAGAATTTCATGGCTGGATGTCTAAGTCTTCAGGTATTGATGGGCAGCCTAGAATGTTATGTTTAACTCGGGGTGTTGACTTTATGCCTAGCAATTTAAGCTAGGCTAGGCCTAAACAAACTTTGTTGTAAGTACAGTAAACTTGCCTAAGTCGAATGTGCCTAATACCCTATTTAGACTAGGCTTTGCATTGCGACCGGTTGCGATGTAATCGGCGGTAAACAGTTGTAATCCAAATTGTTCGCAACCATTCGCAAAACACCTTTTTGCTTTGATACTTTACATCACAAGCAACGAGTTCATCCTGTTTTGTTGGACTTCAGCCAATCAGTGCCTGTGGAATCCGTTGCGATCGGATTCCGTGGTAAACGGGAGTAATTAAGATTGTAGCACCCAATAGCAATTGCAAAATCGATTACTTATTGACTACTATTGGTGAGCTTTCAGACACGATTTTACTTTGCGATTGGGTGCGATTAGGTGTCGCAATTGCTACAACCGATCACAATGTGAAGATAGTCTGAATGGGGTATTAGTCGAAAAATTGTCAAAGTCGAAATTATTATTATGTCACTTCATCTTCCCTATATTTACAATAGTTAATATTTGCTCTAACTCAAATAAATTTAAGTCGAATAAAAACGAAAGACATATTTTACATGCCAAATTGATCTGTTTTCCATTAATTGTTAGTCTGTAAGTTGAAGTCAAAATCTTGACGTAAAACTTCAATCATTTTAAGCTGTCGCCGCTTTACCAACATCGCTGTGAACTTTTATGAAAATTGCATTTACAATGAACTAATGTCATCGGGAGGAAGCAATAAAAAGCCAAAACATGGACTAGATAACAGTGAATTATGTGCTTGAAGAATCTCTTAGGGTAATTCTGCCTTAGCATGTTGCTATTCTATGGGAATTTCCAATTATTTGTATGTGATGATCATGCAAAACAAATCAATGACAATATAAATATATGTATGTTTGCAATACATTTCATAATTAACATAATTTATATTAATGTGCATAATGTTATATGAACAATATGAATAAAAGTGTTTACTCAAAAATTTGATAATAATTTCCAAAAAGTTGATAGAATAAGGAATACCTTTACATGATCTTGACTGACTTTCATAATAGCCAATACCACATTCCTGTACACAAACATCTCCAAGAGTGAAAGTGTTCCCATCAATACACTGATCGCAAACACTGCCCTCAGTGCCAGTTAAACCGTAACATGTGGCACAAGATGGTGAACAATCTATGAATTATTTTTAAAAAAATGTAAAACATAATCAACAATTTAGACAATATTCATGATACTACATTATCAATATTAATAATTTTATAGTAATTTATCTAATATTTTGGTTGATGACTATATAATGGGACAATCAGACGGTTCTATTTATGCTGTAGGGGTGTTCTTAAAAGAACAATGGCAATTAGTTGGTGTATCTAGGTAAGTAATCACAAAAATGGGCTGATTAAAATACCTTGACAAATATTGAAAGAATTTAGGTACTGAGAACTACCACAGCCATCAAAGCACCTGCCACCTTGAGGGCTAGTAGCCCCACAAGATTGGCAGTCCCCGTCACTTGCACCACTACATGTACCACAGCTAGCATGACAATCTGTAAGGCCAAAAATACATTTTTGAGTGTCACAGTGTCATTTACAACGGAATCAATTCCACACAAATTTAATTTTTGAAATGTACATACATAAATTTGTAATGTTACAAATTCTATACGTATTCCAAATTTTCCCCAGGATTTCTCCAGTATTTTAACATCTTACAACCAGGGCTTAAACTAAGCTAAATTTTTCCATTCTTATACAGACAATAAGCGAGCATACCATTTACTGAAAATTCCGGGTGGCAATAAATCATCAACAGTGACCCAAACCTATGTCGCAAACCTCTGTCAGACCTGCATAACAGATTCTCCAGGAATTTGACTTCCATAATTTGGGGCCCTGTCTCCATAACCTTTATGATCAACCTAATCAATATCAACACTAGTTACAAGTAAATGGTATTCATGCACAGTATCAAATTTATTGATTTATGTCCATCTTATTTACAAATGTGATATAAATTTCCTTTGACCTCAGTAGGAAAATATTTCAATAATGAAATTAACTTTGTAACAAGTTTCAGTTTCATTACAAAAGGAACACTTTTCCACAGGTGCATTTATCAACAAAATTGGTAGTGATAGATTTCCTCTAACTAAGTAAAGTCCCTCAAGTATACTTCGTAATACCCAATCACACAATACACAGCTCAGGATATTTATAACTAACAAGGGGATAAATTCAGGCAATGAAAAATAAATACGGACTCAACATTATTTATAATTTAAGAACATATATATACAGGTAATGTCCATACTCATATTTTTCTATATGTTTAACTGAAAAATAAATGTGGGCTCAGCATTATTATAATGCAAACACATGGAAATAATATGATATAATAAAGTACTAACCATTGCATACACCAGCAGCTTCAAACTGTGTAGAAAGGCAGGAGCGAGCACATACACCATTTTGCAATACCAATGGTGGTCTACAACTTGTACAGTCACTTGGGCCGCCATATGTGCAGCTTAGGCATGAGGAATGACATGCTGAACATGATAGAACAACACTTTTGATTGGTTGATAGAGTATACAAACAGTAATATGTGAAAACATGTTGCACAATGGTAAAGCTGAAGGCTTCCAATCGAAAGATTGGGGTTCAAGTCAGAGGTGTAATTATCATAAATTATGTATTTGGTCGTCATGTTAACCATGTTGTCCTGCTTTCCACCCTCAAGTAATGTGGGTGTATCAAATAATTGTCAATGCCAAAGAGCTGATTACTAGGGAGTATGCATTCCATATATATTTGATCCAATGAACAAAGTATTCAGTGGCAGATCCTGGAATTCAAAGTAGAAGGGGCCCAGTGAGGAACTTCCATGGGCAGATGGTCCACCCTCCTCAGCCCCACCATGATTGGGGCTGAGGTATGAAAAATTATGATTATGGCACCTTCAGATGGACGGAACTAGCACTCTCATATTTGAATATTTTTCTAAATTATTTTTAAAA
>NW_022738561.1:1227533-1228652 GCF_011630105.1 Anneissia japonica
GGAGAGGCACAGGCCAGCTGCCCTCTCCCTCCAAGCCCAAAATATGCCACTGGTAATATGAGGGTCATAAAGGCCTTGGCATGAACTATGTGGTATTTTAATTACTAATAACTATATGGCATTAAATAATATGGAGAACCTTTAAAGCTTATTTTTCAAGTATTTCATGTTACTTACGCTGGCATATACCATAAGGAGTTGGGTAGTAGTTATTCCGACAACTATCAACACATGCACCCATGATGCCAATGTTTGGGGGGAGGCCTTGGATGAGTCCATTTGTAGATTTACACGATGTACACTGTTCTGGCCCTGGACCAATACAGGTACGACATGTGCGATGGCACGCTGGAAGAGGCGATGGAGAATAAAACAAAGTAAAGATTAAAGATGCTATCAAAAGCATATAAAACATAATTTAGCAAGGAGTGATGGTTATTGGTAATTACAATACTAATCAAAATATCATTTAAACAAAATTCCTATAAGCTTTTATTTATAAGTGTTGTGAAATTATAAAAAAAATAAATATATTATTTTCAATTACTGATTTCATTTTGATATTTAATATAAGAATACTAAAAATTATCTCATTTATCAATTTAAATGTATTAAACTTTTTTTTTATTCACATATTATTTATAATGGTTAAATTGTACAAAGATTTCAGAAACTTATTGCAATAAACGTACATGATGTGTTGCAATAAATAGTGTGTTGAAACAAATGTACATGGGAAGAGACTAAATATTAATTAATAAATTTGGTAAATAACAAAGGATTATTTATGCCTAATAACCGAAAGACAAAAAAAAAAAGAAATCACCAGATAATAATTAAGTGAAATAGTTATATTTTTAAAATTTAGTCCAGAAGCAATTTTTTAGGAAAAAAATATCCTAGTTGTTTCAGACAGAGGAAGAAGGGCTGTCCAACTGGAAGCATTAAAATTAACACAGATTAAAAATGTCTACAGACAAGACCAATAATGGAGGTTCATGGACACATAAATCAAAGAGAAATTTCATCACTATTAAATACAAGGTTAACTCCAAAATATTTTTTAATCAAATTTGAAAAAGGAGCCATAAACCAGAGCCTTGCAGGCGTCAACGTTCC
>NW_022738561.1:1228960-1241040 GCF_011630105.1 Anneissia japonica
TTGACGCATGCGCATTTGCATAAATGTCTACACACACACATACACACTACACACAATAAAAAAACATAGGAAATAGCAAGAGTGATTACAATAGTTCCTATTGCATTACATGCATAGGAACTAAAAATATAAATTAAAAAAATGTATACATATTTTGTATAATATAAGTTATTATTATATTAAAAATTATTTTCATTGTTATCTTACTGAAAAAAAGAGTTAATACTTAAAATAATAATCGGTTCCTAGAGATTAAAATGAGATGGTTATAAAAAATAAGAGAGCACCAACCATGTTATCAATATCTGATAAGAAAAAAACAATCCGTGTCGGATAATCAACACTCACCATTGCATGCACCAGACTGCTCAAAGTTGCCATAGGAACAATTAGAAATACAGCGACTGCTGTATAGAACATATGGAACTTCACAGCCCCTACACTGATCTGCATCCGGACCCCGACAATAAAGACAACTTTGATGACAAGCTATAAAAGAATTTACGTTATTAAAATAAAAACTACAATGTAATAAAAAAGAAATAAAACCAAACAGTATATGAAATAGTTAAAAAAAATCCTGATAAACTTATTCCACTATGTTCAAATGAAAGTACTGTAACTTGATGTATTATCTGTTTGTCTATTTTGTTTTTTTAAATGATTCAATATGATAGATGCTTGTACTTTAGAATATTTTTTTTTTGCAATACCATTTGAAATATGTACAGTCTTTATATTTGCATCATCTTTTAAATTGCATACAATCTTTGCATTTGTAATCAGACTTTGTATTTGCATACAATCTGCATACATACAGTTTTTCACATCTGCATATACATATAATCACTGTAATGGCATAGTTTTAATTTGCATATAATCCTTTTGTATTTGCATATTAAATTCTTGTATTGCATTTAACTTATGTTTTTGCATAGTGTTGTTGAGATAGCAAGTTGGATTTGTTAAACTATAGAGGGCAGCATTTTTTAAATGTTTTAGGATCACGTCAGGAAAGACGGCGTGGTGTTGGGCGAATATACTGGGTTATTATTGAAACCCAGCAAAAAACCGAGCACAAGAAAAAAGAAAATAAATTAAATTTGTTGAAATTACGCAACTTTCTTCCAGAAGGTCATTTAATTATAGTCTCTGGAGCATTTATGGTAGCCAGAGAGAGATTTGTTCTCGGGAAAGGTATGATTTAAGCAGTTTAAGGAGACAGTTAGGAAAACGAGATAAGTATATTCGGGGGCTTGTCGAAGAAGCAAACCTAGCACTTAGTGTATCCACTGACGATGGACAAGTCACCCCACTGATATTGTTGGAGAAGTTAAGAGAATTGAAACAAGGAAATTTTCAGAAGAGTGTTGATTGGCCTGTGAGTACGAGGACCAATTAGAGTATGTAGAAAACTCAGTAGAAAATACCATATCTTGCACTAGCAGCCTGTGAAAGGGTAATTGTAATGCTAACTAGGCCTACTACTCCTATTAGATCTCTGTACATTAGCAGTGGTAGTCCACAAGCAAAGTCTTTGTCAGAAAACAAAAGAATTAGATGAAGAATTGTCACATTGAATTGGATTGGATTTATTTGGTGTAAACACCAAGAATAGCCCGCGAATGTCTAGTAGAAGACTTATTTCCAGTGGGGTCCTTCTGGTGGTGATTGGGCAGTATACCGGGAGACAATCCCCTACTCTTTTCCGAAGAGCGTACTGCGTTCTTTAACGTGCACATGGGCCGTAAATGCAAACGGGACCAACGGCTTAAACGTCTCATCCGAAAGACGGTGCACTATTGTAACTTGTATTTTAGCTCTCCAGCTGAAACAGAAGAAGAGGCAGCGATGAGAATAAAACCCAGGACCTAGTGATCTCCACGGTTCAGCGCACACACACAGTGGCTACCACCAGATTAGCCGACTGAGCTCAATATTAACATTCCAGAAAATAGTACAGTGTGGCCAAAACAACACACTATTTCCAGCTACAGGTGAAGGTCAAAACCTGAAGCTATGGGCTCACAGGCCAGAGTGCCCGTCTCTCTTTCCTTAGCGTTTGGGCCACACTGACATTGTCAGGAAAAGTAGCATTAAACTCTCCAGTTCTATTCCTCCGGCTACGCCTTCTGCAACCAAGGCGTGTCATGAAAGTTAATTCGTAGCTCTCAGGACAGTACCAATATTAGTATGTAACGGTGAAAAAACAATTAAAGTAAATGCCCTTCTTGATGAAGCTAGCAGCAAAAGAGCTCTACTTAAATTCAGACATAGCAGCAGACCTAGGGATTGAAAGAAAGGCAAAACAAGTTGATTGGTCAATTTCAGTGTCTGTATTCTCGATGGTAAAACAAGGAAAAGCATATGGACCTACACGATAGAAAACATGCAGACAGTTAATTGGAGCACTGAAAAACGCTTGAAAACATTCTGTTCCCGGAAATAGGAAATAGGGACAAAGAACAATCATATGGATTTACTGACAGGAGCAGACCAAGCAGAACTCATGTACTTGATACAGGAGGTAAGAACCAATTGCCATATTAACTTCGCTTGGATGGACATGCATTGGTAAAGCAAAACTGGGCTCTCTGCATAAGAGGGAACACACCTGAGACACTTGAAAACAACTCTACAATCAAGTAACAGGAAAAGGCAACATTAGAAATGTCTGAAAGATCACGGTCCTGTGAAAATGGCAGCATACAGGAAGTCTTTCCAGGGGAAGACCGACAGGTGCAGGTAGCTGAATGAAAGACTCAGGCCTAGTTCAGACTTGGTGGAGAAACCCGGCTAAACTCACCGGGTATATCCACTTGCCAGTCTGAACTAGGTGGAATCTCAAGCCGGGCTGTGTTCCTATAGTAACTAGGCCTGGCATGCCACCATGTTTTCTAAGCCGGGCTTTAATCATTGCGGGGGGGGGGGTCTTGTGTTGACTTCGGGTAAAAATATGACCAATCAGCATTCAATTACGTGTTCTGTGAGCGTGAGTACGTTTCGAGCGCAATGTTTCGAAACTCGTTTCCTGGTTACGGTTCATTAATATGCAGATACTTGCGTCTGGCTAGTCTGAACACTCGGCAAGATTAACCCGGGCTTAATCTTGAGCCAGGCTCAACATACGCTTGGCTTATCTCCAAGTCTGAACGTAGCCGCAGACAGCTTTTGATTCGCCCGCTATTTACAATACATATGCTAGGTGAGGGTTAATAAAGATGCTCTTTAAATGTGTGACCCCTTACAGTTGTTTTGTAAGAATCATGTTTTATTTTATACAGCTGATAAAATCCATCCTTAGGCTCGTTGTTAACTGTGTTAGAGGAGTGGCACATAGTTAACTACCGTATTGTCATTCCTTATACAAAACAGTATTAAAAATAAAATTGATACTGTATAACAAATTAAGTGCTTTTCTACCGTATATCTGTTTAAAAAAAAACTGGTTAAATAACTCGTCCATTTAAATGCACAAATGAATAGAGTATATGTTGTTTGTTTTTACAATCGCTGGCATTTGAACTACTGTTGTAAACTGTGCTTGACTACATGATTATTATGTTAACTGTGTGAAATGAATGAAGATATAAACACATTACATATTTGAACCTATAAAATAGTTCTGTTATAATAATTTAATAATATTGAACATGAACAATCAATTGATCATTTTTGTATGTGCATTCAGTCTTGGAATTTACATACAAAATCTGTAAATCTTTGTATATTTGCATATAGCATTTATATACATTTTGTATTTGTATAAAGTTTTTGCACTTACATACAGCTTTTGCCTTTGCATACAGTTCTTGTATTTGTATGTACTTTACATAGATATTCAATTTTCATAATTTTGCAACAGGATATCCATGTTAAATATTGATGAAAAATGCATGAGCTTAAGCATTTTAAACTGATTGATTTCTAATTCTATTCACAGAGTTATAAAATATGCTTTAATGTCCTGAAAAGATCCAAGGCAGCGAGGAAAGAGATAAGGAAGGAGCCTAGAGAGGGGGATTATTGATGACTACAAGCTGCAACAATGACAAATAATCACTCCCGAAACTATAAATAAGTTCTCCTCATGAGGAAGTTAATGATATTAATTGAAATGCTTTAAAACACATTTCCGAATGCACCAAATAATTTGAACCTTTGGATCAGATTATACATGTAAGTGTAATTTTAATATAATTCATTAGTCCTAGAGCAGGAATACTTGCAAAAAAAAAAAGAACTTATATGTTTCCCTTTGACACTTTTAATTACAAAAAATATGAAACATTTGCATGTTTATATGAAAGTCCATTTGAAATCCAGAATTTTCAATTAAAACAAACATAGTGACAATTGAGTCAAGAAAATTAACCTTGTAAAAATACATACAATATCGATGACAAAAGTCTGATATAAAATTTTTGTCAAAAAGAAAATTTGACAAAATTTGAATTAATTGAAATCCAGACAGTTAAAATAAAAAATAATACAATTGTAATTTCAGGCCAATTCACATTCATAAATATCCTACTCTCATTTGTGAGTTTGATTCATTTTCATCAAAATATATTCAGGATGTTACATAAAAACATTTACTGATAATTTTGCCATGTGCAGCATACTGTAAGCTAGCTAGCTCTTTCAAAATTGCTTTTGATGCCGTTCTAGCTGAAGGAAAAAGTTAGTAGATTTATTAAAAACTAATGAATCATAGAATTAATGAGTTATAGTAATTTTGTTGATTTTAAAATCTTACTCCTTTAAGTAAATCCTATCATGCTACATAAAATGTTAAGTACATCCTTTCAGGTGGCCTCAATCATCGGCCATCTAGATTGGAGGAAGTCACAAATTAACATGGGATTGCAAAGAAATTGAGTGACAATGATTTGGATTAGTGGCCGACACTTATCAGTCGCACAAACCTCAATCATCCTCACTTAATTCTAGAAAGTGTGGTAAGTCCTAGAGATGGATTCAATATGTCAAAACTCAGTACTACTCAATACTACAACATTTACAGAGTCAGGCAGGCATAGATGTAGACTTATTAAAATAAACAAAATTATATATCTTGGACTTTGCTGTACATAACAGATACAAAAAGAACATTAGTTGGTACAGCTGTTGTTGTGATCCTTTCTTCCCTCAAAATTACAGGTTTCTATTCACACAGACAAAGTATTTATACATTAACAGAAAGGTTAATATCAGCTGATTTTAATGGAGTACTTGACTTTCAAAGTCCGAGTCTTTTTTATCATAAGTTTGTTTCAGAAGCTAGCCATATCAATCTGACTTCAAGCCCAGTTTGTACACTCACCATGCAGGTCAAGGAAGCATAATCAAGCAGGTCTACACATGGTCTACTACGATCTAAGACAAAGGGCTAAGCTTTCTAGCCACTGCTAACATTGTTAAGATAGTATAATACATACTCCAAGTATCGAAATGCAAGCCATCATGTCGGGATTCAATATTTCAACATCAATTATAATTTATGTCATCATCAGGAATGAAAAATTATCCATATTTGCAAGCTTATATGCACAAATACCAAAAGTGTTTGACCAATCAAAACATTACCCCTAGTTGGTGGCATAGCTATGAATAAACTAAAAATCAAAGCATTCTTACCCTACTGATCGAAGCTACCTACAAAAACAAAGAAATCTCCTTGGAAGCTTTCAGCCCATTATTAAGCAATGGGTGTAGCTCACATATAGCAAATGCTTCTTTAAACAATAGTATAGACCAATTTTGAGGACTGTCAATAATGTTAGTATTAGAAAATATTAAACCTAATTTATTACTTACATTACAGGTTACATTATCATTTTTAAGTATACCTTGTAAACCTAAAACATATGAGAATGCCTCAAAAAATTTTGTATATGATCATTTATAACACTATCAGATCGTGAAGAATGTTCTTTAAGTGTAGTTATTAAGCATCTATCTGTCTTAACAGTATAATCACTATTTACACCCTTGACATTTAAAATGATAAACAGAGCTCCTATATTCCTTAGGGGTTTGATCTTTAGTAGATATAAAATGAGAGATATTTTTGTACTGCCATAATGTTATGAATTTTACCTCTTTATTATTTTATGCATCTACGTAAAATGGATTCACCTGCCTTTCCTCGATATGGCAATCTAACCCAGATCTTAATCAAGCTACCATCAGCAGGCCTATGTATACATTTAGGTTCATTTAATTTATTGAGTACATGCTAACATTGTTCGTTTGGCTTTTTGCTTATATCAAGGCCTGTTAGGAGTGATAACTGAAGCTTTGTTTAAGACAGCTTGCTTGAGTGTAGGCCTAGAACTACCTCACTACAATAAGCAAGACATGGCTAATGAAAAAGAATCTATGTCTATGGAAGAAGCTTATACATATGCAGGCACGTCAGAAGCAATTTTTATTGGTCTGGCCAAATACGACGATCGACACCCCACCCCTCACCTTGCCCATGGCGGAGGGGGTGGGGTTGGTGATCCCGATGGAAAACCCTTTTTTAATAAACTAGGCCTATGTCCGTACAGGGCATTGTATTCTTGCCGGTATTACGCAGGAAAACTTTACATTTACAGAGACAATTTCTACCGACCTATAGGTAAGGCCCAGACAAACTTTTAGAGGTTTAACAAATCACGCAGAAAAATGGATTGTTTCAAGGTTTCTTTATTGAAGTTTTGCAATCTCTCCGGAGACTTCCACATCACTGAGAAATGGAATTTAAACGAATCATTGTTAGCGTGACAGGTTATATTATGGCCTGTAATTAGAACTACACGATTGATGCAATAAAACAATGTATGTTTATATACACAAGTTGCCGGATAAAATATGTTTTGTATGCAATGAAATAAACTATATTTTCGGATTGCACAATATTATATTATCTTTTACAATCATTATTGGTTTGGATTGGATTGGATTTATTCGGTGTAAACACCAAGGATAGCCCACGAATGTCTAGAAGAAGACTTATTTCCAGTGGAATCCTTCTGGTGGTGATTGGACAGTACACCGGGAGACAATCCCCTACTCTTTCCCGAAGAGTGTACTGCGTTCTTTAACGTGCACATGGGCTATAAATGCAAACGGGACCAATGGCTTAAACGTCTCATCCAAAAGACGGTGCACTATTGTAACTTGTATTTTGGCCCTCTAGCTGAAACACAAGGAGAGGCAGCGATGGGAATTGAATCGGGACCTAGAGATCTCCACACAGTGGCTACCACCAGATTAGCCAACTGAGCTAAGCTGCTCTTATAAAACTGAATATTTTTTCATGCTGTGGATGTGATGTACAGTATCATTAAGGATTTTATCAAGTTGCCTAATACTATGTTTGTGGTAGTAGTACTGAATTATTTCTTAGCATGTTTTAAATACAGTTAATTCTTGCTTTATTAAAAATGCAGTCAAATGACGTAGCAGATGATGAACTTATATTAAAAACAACCGTTTTAACATACATTTAAACCACCCCCCCCCCGTCGGGGACCTCTTCCCCCGTAGGGAAAATCATGGTGCCATCCCGGGACAGCTTATGGTGGGTAGACGAGGTTGACTGGTTTAAATATTTTTTGATTGAAGTCTGGTCATTTAATTTTGTAAAAAAAAAAGAAGAGGTTGCGTCAGAGAAAGTACAATTTGGCTTACAAAACGATATTGTGTTGTAAATTATTGGTCCGGCCAAAACCGGACCAGCCGGACCGCTTCTGACGCCCTTGATATATGTCTATATTTATATATAAAGTATGTTACATATATACGGTAATTATTAATATTGGTAATATTAATTTATTCAAGAATTAACATTGTAATATTCTAGGTTTACTTGACGTAAAATTACTGGAACCATCGTGTCCTGAATATGAAGAATTCAGAAAAGAGGTCAGGCTAAAAAAACTGAATATTTTTTCATGCTGTGGATGTGATGTACAGTATCATAAAGGATTTTATCAAGTTGCCTAATACCTTGTTTGTGGTAGTAGTACTGAATAATTAGACCTACACGATTGATGCAACAATGTTTATATACACGAGTTGCCGGATATAATATGTTTTGTATGCAATGAAATAAACTATATTTTCAGACTGCACAAAATCATTATAAAACTGAATATTTTTTCATGCTGTGGATGTGATGTACAGTATCATTAAGAATTTTATCAAGTTGCCTAATACTGTTTGTGGTAGTAGTACTGAATTATTTCTTAGCATGTTTTAAATATTCAGTTAATTCTTGCTTTATTAAAGATACAGTCAAATAACGTACCAGATGATGAACTTATATTAAAAACAGCTGTTTTAACATACATTAATGTTTAATTGTTTAGTTTCGATTTTTATTTATTTGACAAATTCACATTCTTATTCATATACAGTATTATGATTACAATAGAAAATTTAAAGTATGTCTAAAAAAATTAATGAAAATATGAAAATGAGATGTAAGGAATTACATTGGAAAAAAAAGCCTTTACCATGTAACTCTCTTAAATAATAATATAATTAATTCTTAAAAAAAAAAAAAAATCTAGGCCTAAGAACAGTTTAAAGGTAAATCTATCCCCCGCCGGACACCATCACTATTCCAACCACTAGCAACCACAAGTTTATGCTGACATGATCAGTCATGATACGAGTATCAACAGATCTATTTCCAGACATTTTTCAAATACCTACATGTTTAACTACTTTTTCAATTGTTTGAATTGTATTGTTAATATTTTTTCTATATTCTGACCATTGAAACATTGAAATCAATCCTCAATTTGGTTAAGTCATCAACAATACCAAATATGGTGTTTGCCTATGTGCAAACAAGGAAGACATTTGCAGATACTAGCAAAGATCTAGGTATGAATGTAATCAATCAAGATTTTAAAAATTCTGAGATTCTGACAAAAGTTATGCATGTGAACATGATGATTTAATTTTTTTTTTTTATGGGGCCTAAAATACTATAGAAAACTTAGCATATTAAAGACCAACATACAATTATCAAAATCAATCCAAACATCATTTAGATGAAAACTTAACTACTTACGCTCACAACGAAGATCGCCCGCATTGTAGAACCTGAGGCTACAAGTTACTACACAGACGCCCTCTTGTAGCAGGTATCCATCAGGGCAGGTACGACAATGAGGGTCATCATAGAAACAAGTTAAACATGATGCATCACATTCTGTTTAAAAAAAAAAGATTATTACACTGTGTTACATTACTTGCAGCACTTGCTTAAATACCGGTATGTAATAAACCAAATACAAGAATCACCATCTTCATTCAGGATTCTGTTCAAGGTAGAACCAGGTTTTTTCAGATAAGGACTTCAAAGTGAAGGTCCTGTATACACATCTAGCTCTTATGCTGTTTAAATAACTCAGTGCATCCTTCATAAGTGTAGGGATTATCCTTATGCGCTGGTTGAGCACATGTCTTTGTAAAATGATGATGAAAAGGTTGAGGATGTTAAGGGAGATGATAATGATGAATGATGAATGATGATGATGATGATGACATAGATAATTATGATGATGGAAATGACGATTGTGAACAACAATGATGATGTTCATTAACAATGTGTTGATTATAGTGTTGATGTTGAGATGATGATGATGATATTAAGTGAAAATGTGAATGGCAAACTTACCAACACACAAGCCATTGGACAAGTAATAACCATCACTGCACTCAGTCATACACCTCTGTCTTCTTGAGGCATCCAATGAGTCGCTGCATGCAACACAGTCAGATCTCGTTGGTCCTGTACACTCCAGGCAACTTGAATCACATTCTAATACACAAATGTAATTGGATAATATACTTTAAACAGATTACATTTGATTGGCTGAACAAGCTCAATTGATGATACAAATTATAACAAAAATTATAATTTACAAAAAGATTAAATATATATATATATATATATATATATATATATATATATATACACATTTATATACAATCAAATAATCATAATCAAAAGAACTTGATAATTCATACTAATATATTCATAATGCAGACAATAAAAAGATAGAAAATAGATTAATACTATTGAGAACCAAATACTAACAGTCTGAATTGTTATAAAAACACATTATTAAATTATTTATTATAAACCCTGAGTGATAAATACTAATAAAATGTATTCCATCCTCTCAAATTATAACATAAGCCGAATGTTACAGTTTCTGACAGTGAATACCTGACCTGATTAAGGCTTCAATAACTCATAATATGAGTAGCGTACAAGCAACATGAACTAATATACAAACACTTTAATTGTTGAGCATTCTTACCTCCACATTCACCATCAAGCTGGTAGAAGCCAGGTCCGCAACTGATCACACACTGCCCCCACTTAAATACTAGCCCCGATTGACAGGTCATACAGTGAAATTCAGTACCAGCTGAACATTCAACACATGACTCATGACAAGCTGTTGGAATAAATTAAATAAGTATTTCATTAATCTAGAAACCTCTCAAAATTATTATTATTATTAATATATATTTTTTAAAAACTGATAATCTGAAACAGATCCAAAAAGTTCATCAATTTTCAGTGAGACAACAAAAAAAACTCTGATTTACAGAATTTGTAGTGTAAAAACCATAAAATTGACAATTACTTGCAAGTTTATGCAAAGAACAGTGGCATATTTAAGAACCTTTAAATAGATTGGGCAGATAGGGGTGTGAAGCTGAAATGGCCCAGCTCAAACCAGCAGTAGTATTTTCAATTAAAAATCCCAAATGTTATAATTAGCTTTATTTTTAAATTGACATTAACAAGTTGGTAACAAACAGTAATAATAGCAACAACAATTCGTTAAAAAATATTTTATAAAATATAACATTCCGATTTAGCAGATAACATAATAAATAATTAGTAACACTCTTCAAAGACTTACGTAAGCAAGCATTCTGTGTAGATTGATAGAAGCCAAAACCACATCGATCAATGCAGTGGCCATTTTGGATGACTTGTGTAGAATCTCTGCATACCAGGCACCCAAAAGCATTGCAGCTAAAGCAAGATGCATCACATTGAACTGTGAAAGAAACATACAATATATAAAATTACTACAGCTCAGAAATACTTTAGATTACAACACATATTGGGGCTACATCAATCCACTTATTGTCAGACAGGCCTGGACCCGAGCACCAACATTTCCGATGCCACAACAAGGTTACTGGACAAAAAATATTAATAACGTTATTTTCACTGCCAATCCCTAATATTGTGGTCTAATAAACACAATTCTTGGCCAAACTATAAAAACTCTCCACATTAATATTACCAGGAATTTTATTATGGGACCCTGACCAAACTGTAGTTTTAGTTTGGACAAAATTCTAGAACCACCACTATATATTTTTAAGTCACGCATTATATTGTCAAATCATGGGTTTAAATGTTGAAATGTCAACATTTCTGTACTTAAACGTACCCCTTGGTACCAAGGGCTGTTCGTAAATTGAAAAATTCATAAACTAGATTAAGTGTCAGTTTCCAATACCTAGGCCTAGCCCCTGCCATTGAGCCCCGATAGGCTGACAGCGGCCAGGCCTGGCACGAAACGACAGTGCAGAAGCGTCGTCAACTGCGCTAGAGCCTAGCCGAATTTATCTTCGATAAAAATCAAATTATGTTAATCGCTGGCATTCTTCCACTTAACAAAATATTATTCAAACATCTGTGTGTTTTATGGCCCTTTCTAAAGTGTTCTTTCTAGTTGTTAGACTGACGAATCGTGTTGTTAACATGCATTTCGCGATCATATTTAGCATTCACGATGTCAATAAGTTGCCGACACCAACACTCTTGTTTGTCATCATAAATATGTGCGCTCAATCCGATGACACTTGCGTTGGTAGTTCGATTAATAAATAAATACAACTAACTTGATTTTAATAAGAAAAATATACATTATCACTTTGTAAAATGTGCGCAATTTGACATTTTTTCCGGTAAGACCATTTGTAAAATCGACTATACGTAAAATCGATGTTTTACTGTATATATGTAAGTGTATGTA
>NW_022738561.1:1241509-1261523 GCF_011630105.1 Anneissia japonica
TATATATATATATATATAGAAGTAGAAAGGAAAAAGAAGGTTGTTTTTTTGGTGAGGGGTTACCACTTCCTGACTTGTGTCATTTTCTGTCGCAGTCTAAGTAGAACTGAGGCACTAGGCTGAAACTGACGCTGTTGTTACATAAAAGTTATGAGGTGTTTCTGCTAATATGCATTAGTACAAGTGATGCTGCCTCAACATCAGTCGTTGGAGCCCCTCTTGAAGAACCAATCAAATTATATACCTTTTTGGCAATTTCAAAATTATTAACCAGTCAGATATATACTTTTAATAAATATATCTTTAGTAATTAATAGCACCTATAATATTTGCAAATCAATGACGCACAATGACGCATATACCCAAGTGGGGTCCTCTGTCAGTATATATTCAGATTCAGACCACTGTTTGGAAGGCAGTGCAAATCAACACCTTGGTAAGTAGAATTTACTACTTACCCTTAAACCATGTTGTATTTGTATATTGTATTGCCATCATTACACTGCTTAACTCATAATAATATACTGTGTGTTTGTGCTAAAATATAGAAAACCTCAAATATTCAATTAAAACACTGATTTGCTAGTTTAAAATGATCAAGTAAACAGCCACATTTACAGACATTTAACTACAAAAGTCTTTAAATTACCCAATAGCAAAAATATCTGTGTGAATAGAAATAGTTCATTTTTTAACTTGGAAAATATTGTATCTAATTTTTAATGGAACTATAATTAAAAACGTGCATAAAATATGCAAAGTAGAAAGCAATTTGTATTTTGAATTTCAGTCAGCCAAAAAATGTCAAAGGTTGTCACATTTAAAGTGCATTCCAATAGTAACACATACATAAATGCTACAAGATGCAACACAGCCATTTGAAGCACTGGAAATTGAAGGATGTTTACATTTTTAAAATGGCAGCAGACGGAAGACTGTGGGCTTATTGTAAATGCATAAGCATGTGAGATGAACTGTTTTTTTTCTGTGTACTTATTTGGATGAAAAAATGTTATATATATTTTAAGATTTGTTTGTAATTATAATCAAATCAAATTAAAAAAATCAATGAAAGGTTCCTGAAAGAAATAACAGCTTGAAAATAATTGACAAGAATTTTTGTTTAACAGAACAATTAAGCAATAAATAAACTTAACTATTTTATAACATTATGTGGTATTAATGTTATAATCATAGGGTGTTGGTAAAAGTAAATTTAATTCCAAAATTATTAACAATATTATTAGATGATCATCCTTATTTCATTACACATATAAAACACAAAACTATATATTCAGAAAAAAGGACTGATAACAGTTTCCATTGGAATTTTAATCCAAGACTCTCTGATTATGATTCTGGTGCCCAAACAACTAAGCTATTATAAGGCCAAGTTGATATGGACTCTTGGATTTATCTATCAGAACATGTTTATTTTTTTCTAAACACAAAGGTGTTTATATGGTGTTGATTAGTGCGTCTGTCATCTTTCATCAAAAGATGTCATAAAAGCAATCAACTCACTTGGTTCACACCGATGACAACATTGGCCAGGTACAGGGACAGGAACTGTCCCTAGTTCACATGGGGGACAATCAGGCAGGTAACAAAGCACCTCTCCCTGTACACAGCTACAAATGCTACATTCATCTAACTGCCACAAATCATTATTCTGTGAAATATACAGCAAATGTATTATTATTTAAATAATAATTAATTAATGGGGAACATATGATCTCATTTAATTTTTAATTGTAAGTTAATAACTTGCACATATATTCAAATATGGACAGATGTTGTTTAACAACAATATAATTTTTCTACTGTTAATAAATGTTTTTTTTAAATTATTTAAAAATACAGCAAATGTATTATTCAACTGTCTATTAATTGATGGGGAAAATTTGATATTCAATTTTTAATTGTAAGTATAATAACTATTTATAATAATTATTTTTAAAATTAATGACATACAGAACATCATTAATAAATGTGTTAATGTCTAAGACAGACTTTTATTTGTAATCATCTAAACTAAGTATTTGCAGCTTTCATTCAAAAAATCATTTTGTATCGTTTTCTGCATTCATTTATGGTTGATTTTCTGTATTCATTTCTTGCAATATATTTCTGAATATTTTTTCACAAAGTGAATTTTCTATAAATTCTTACGTTCAAAAGTAAAAATAAACTTTGATTTGATTTATGTTTGCATCCTGAATGGAACAATTTTATTATTACTCTAAATCTTCTATTTTAATATGCAAGGTAGATTTACAGAAATTAATAATAATCTTGTTTACAATTCAAAACTCAGGTACCACATAATAATTTTTTTATGTTTATATTTTCATGTACAAAGAGGCAAATGATAAAAAATTATAATTGAATTGAATTTATATTTGAATTATTTAAAAAAATTGTTATATCTTTCATAAATGTTTTTTTTTTAAATTTTAATCTTATGAAAGGGCCTAATCAAGTCATAAGGTTATTCTAAAAAAAATATATGTTGTGTAATAAACAAAAAAGAAGCCCTGTTGCCCTAATCACTTACAGAGTATGAGATTCCCGAAAAGAAGCAAATGCCATCTGGCTCGCTGCACTCTGGACAGCAACGACCAGCACGGTGATTTAATACCTGACCCTATTTAATATAAATGAGAATAACATTTATGATGACAATAAGAACAAAGATAAAATGATGATGGTAATTATCACAATAGTAGCAACATGGAGGAATAGATGATAGTAGCATGGGAAAAAAATCTGTATTAAGCTCTCCCAAAGCACAAAAAATGGGGTCTTTTTTTTAACATATTTCTTTTTTTTTTTTTTAACTACAGAGGACATCAGAGTACTTGGATGTTGTTTAAAAATACAGTTTTTCAAGCTTTAATAAATATTAAATAATATTAATAATTAATATATTATTTGATACCTTAAATATGGATTATAGGCCTGTGTAACAATTTTACTAACCAAAATAAGGGTTTGATGGTTAACAGCATATGTGAGGTCTCACTGCGAAATGAGACGCATCGTTGGTGAAAGCATATTGAGATATTCACCAAAACAGGCCAAAGTCAACATTTTAACAAAATTTTGATTTTAATGTTTTTTGAATAACTTGGTACTTATATTTTATGATTGTATACTTTGTAAGTGAATTTTCTTGCCAAAACAGTGTTCTCTGCACATATTCTGTAATTCTAGTCGTATTATTTGGACAGGTTAGTTTATCTTTGAGGCTGATTTTCTCAAAACGTGGTTCTTATACACCTAAACTTTAAATGCTCACATCTCTGGATTTACTTATAGTAGGGAAGCCATTCAAAGACCAAATGAAAGCTTATAATGTGATCTACTTAAATATAATATAAACTCAATTTTTGAATTTCTAACCATGAGACTCATTTTGTAGTGAGACCTCACATATTTCACTTGAAATGTCAGACATTAAAATTAAACTGATGAAAATATATATTATCTTAAAAAAAATTTCAATTAACAATTTAGTGACCAACCCTTTAATTATTGATTGCTAAACTATTTTGGGATGGCTACCCTGTTTATTTACATATATATAATAATAATAATAATAATAATAATAATAATAATAATAATAATAATAATAATAACAACAATAACAATAATAATAACAATAATAATGACAATAATAATAACAATAATGACAATAATAATATCAACAATAATAATAATAATAATAATAATAATAATAATGAGACTTTCTCAACTACAACAGTTCTTTTCAGAACTACTTACGTGGTGTACCGCAAGTTTCAACATATATAATAATAATAATAATAATAACAATAATAATAATAATAATTATATAGTGCCAATTCCAAATTATATGATCAAAGTCGCTGAGCATTATTAATATTACCCTCATCATTGGATAACATACAATGGCAAACCAACACACAGAGTGCAACCTTCTCTGCTCCCTGGGGAGTATACCTAGTTGTGCACTACTTGCAGGGGAAGATTACAGGGGAAGATTTAGAGGGAGGGGGAAGGGGCGGCACGGCCCTGCCCCCCTGTTGGAAAGTATGGAAAGTAAAAACAAAAAAAAGAATAAAAAAATGATCACCCAAAATGCCTCAGAGGTTATTTTCAGGTGTCTAGAAAATTTCACGGGGAAATGCCCCTGGATCCCTTAAGATCGGCCCCACTTTCGGCCCCCAATTCGAGCCACCTCTTTGGGCATCTCTAGATCCGCCCCTGACATAGGCATACACATATATATTATAAAAATTTAAAAGGACATACCTCTCTACATAAGATGCGATCACAGTCAGTCTTATAGCAATCTATGTTTCCTCGAGTACATATACAATACTGGCAAGATGATACATTCCATACCTCACCATGGTACTTAATAGTTTGATCATATTCACAATAATCTGCAAGAACACAAAACATTCAGGTTATTTTAGGTAATGATGGAATATATATTTTTTATTTACAACTCTGACACATCATAAGGATGAGACAATACAAAATTGACAATCAGAACAATTGAAGAGAACATTAGTAAAGATAATGTGATGATGATGACGATGATGGTAAGGACAATGTTGAAGATAACGATGATGATAACGATGTTGCTGATGGTCTTATGATGACGACGATGACAATGTTGGTGTTGGTTGTGGTGATGGTGCATGTAATGATGATTTTGGAGAATATGATAACCATGCTGATAACAATAACAATACTAGTGTAGATTTGTATAGCACCAGTATCCATCAAACAAGATGCTCATGGTACTTGATATGTGGACTAGAAACTCGATCAATAACTTCCTTCGCCCCTATGAGTCCCTTCATGTCTGTGCTACCCGGTAACCAGATACCAGCAACTCCCGTCGTCCACCACACCGACTGTCTGTACCAGTACATCGGTGTATCCCCTACTTGTCTCGAATGATGTACTGGGTTCTTTATAGACGTGCAAACAAGCCATTGTGTACGCTGGGTCCTTATCCGAACAGACTTATTCTACTACCAGAACCATAGGCGAGCGTGGCGTTTGAACAAGCACTGATATTGTGGCGGTAGGTTGCAATGCCCCTGCCTTAACTGCTCAGCCATTCGATTGATAATAATGATGATGATGAGAATGACAATGCTGCTGCCGATGATGATGATAATGACGACGACAACGATGATGATAAAGAAACAAATTATTAAAAACAAACAAAAACTTAGACATTTAAAGAAAAGCCATTTTTTTATACTCAAAATACTACTAATATCACTCATAATAATTATCCCTGAGCATTCACAATCATTCATCATCAAATACAGCGAAAAGCATTCACTTATAATAAAACTAAACACACTCAGACTTCATGATTCAACGCACCAACTGAGGATAAAGCACGTCTCCAAGATAACCTAGCTTTTCTCCTTTTCATCATTTCATGTCTCATTGGGACGTGAATCACAGCATCATGTCCACCATTTGCAGCCCAAGGAAGGAGTATATTAATCAACCATTCCCAAATGTCATACGCAAGATGTCTTTCCTACACTGTCTCTCATTTGCTGCCTAAGGAAGGACTATATTTATCAACCATTCCCATGTCATATGCAGGACACATGTAGGGCATGATATTGGTTCTTTCCTACACTGTCTGTCAGTTAGCTGCCTAAGGAAGGGTTTTATCAACCATTCCTAAATGTCATATAGGATGTTTGTAGGGCATAGTATTGGTTTTTCCCTACACAGTCTGTCAACTGCTGCCTAAGGAAGGGATGTTTTAATAAACCATTTCTCAATATCATATACAAGGTATTTTTAAGACATGGAATTCAGCCTTACCAAATTATCAGTCAGTTCCCTTAAGCATGGGGAATTTTAATAAACTATTCACAACTGCAAATTGCAAGATATAATATCTATATTATTAAACTTTCAGTATGCTTTCTTATCAGAAAAAGAGAATTTTATTAAACTATTACCTAAATATCACTTGTAAGATGATGTCTATGTTATTGGGCCTGTGAGGCATTCCAATATGTTTTAGGCTTATAGGGTATACTTGAAAATGATAATGTTGTCTGTAATGTAAGTAATAAATTTGGTTTAATATTTCAGAGATCCCAAGTCTCCCGAAAATCGCGGGTTTCTCCCGTTTTTTCAGGCCGTCTCCCGCCCTCCCGATTTTTATTAATTTTCTCCTGTTTTAAAATATCCTGAAAATTCCACAAAAAATGTAATTTCCACGATGATAGAGCAATGAAACAAAATTTATTATCTTAAAGCCATCCAATATAAGGCACTGACTCAGCCATATAAATGTCATTAAAGCTAGACCAGGGAGTTGTTTATTTAAGTTGTTTATCTAAATAACAGCTCCATGGCAAGGCTAAGCCTTGATCTGTGGTAGACTCGCCTTGTTTAACCTCCATGTTACGATCTTTTGCATCAGCGCCGACCTCAATCAATGAGATGGCTGTCAGTAGAGGAAATAAATTTCAACAAATGAACGAAATCAGAAATCACATGGATGGATGGGTGGATGGCGCCCGGCCCCAAGTTTTTGCCGCGAGAATTTTGAACTTTGTTTCCTTCTTTTTGTGTAACACTTTCATATTGCGTAGCACGTTGTAAGGCATCGCAGCGCGTCACTACAGGAGGCAATCGCTTCACAAAAAAATCTCCTTATTTTTTGCTTTTCCAACTTGGGATCTCTGATATTTTCTAGTACTAACATTATTGACAGCTCCCGAAACTGGTTTATCCTATTGTTCAAAGAAGTGTTTGCTATATGTAGACTTCACCCTTTGCTTAACAATGGGCTCAGAGCTCCAAAGGAGCTTTAATTGTTGGCTTTGATCGGTGGACTAAGAATGCTTTGATCTTTTGTTTAAATCACTGCTATGTCACCTACTATAGGTAATGTTTTGATTGGTTAAACACTTTTGGTACTAGTGCATATAAGCTTGCTAATATGGATAATTTTTTCATTCCTGATGATGACGTAATTAATGTCAAAATATTGAATCTCAACACGATGGTGTGCATTTCAATACTTGGAGTATGTATTATACTTTCTTATTGGGCCTTCTTCCCCAAAAGAAGGATTTTAATAAAACATTCCCAAATATGTAAAAAATAGGGAAATTATTTCTCTCTATTAGTTACTGTATGATATTAAGCACATTAAGTATAAGAGATAGTTTGATATTAGTTTCAGTGACCTAATTTGAAGCTTTACTGAATGTTTCTGTCTGGCCTCATTTTTTTACATCAGTTATTTCCATCACCACCTCTAAAAGTATTATGACTTACCATATTCATTATCATCTGTAGTGCTTTGAAATTCCATATTGTATAAATTCTTAATACTGCTTTTGACTTTTCAAATACCACAATGATTGTAATCATCACTTCTTCATTTTAAGCACCATCACGTTTTTCATTGTCATCATTGTCATTGTCACTATAATTCAATGTCATGTCAATGCTGTCATCAAATCTGTCATAATAGCCATTATATTTTTTCATAATTTCTGACAATCAAAATACTTTACCTTCTGTTGATACGCAGTCTGCACAGCATTCACCATCTCGTACAATTTTCCGTTCATTCTAAAATTGACAAATAAATAATAAACTTGGAGTATTACTTATTATTAATTTAAGAGAATGTATATAGTGCAGTTATAAAAAGGGAACTGCTCACAGCAATTTTTTTCCCCTGGTTGCTGGATACAGCATCAATCATACATAACATGCAACCTCCTCAGTTCTCTGTGAGTATTCCTAGTCATGCGTGTAGTTCAGCACTACAACTGTAATTTCATTTTGAATCGTTCATCTCCTATTATATTCTTGGGTAAAGAGAGGCAAGTGTAGACAAAGCATCCTGCCCAACGCCATAAGCCGTATGACAAGCTTTGGTCTCGAGCCCATGACTGCAAGTAAAGTCCAAAATTCAACCGCTGCATCAATAGAGGTATTATAACAACTAGATTGCTAACTATGCAACAAGTATATGCAGAGTTCTGTATCATTACTCAACAAGATGGCCGCAGGCTTAGTATACAGAACACATGCATAAATAAGACTTCGGTCTAATATTATTTAATTAATTATTATTATTAATAATTCTGAAATATTAAGCTAGCCTAGCTAGGAAGAGGCTAAGTGTAGCAACTGATTTTAAAATAAAGCATTGAGGAATGAATAATCAAAATTGTGTTCACTACACCAGGATGCTCAATTTTAACAGGAAACTAGAGCCTGTACTTAAACTTCCATGTTAGATTGAGGGCGCCATTATAAACAATGCTTAAGTGTATGTTGATTGACTGAATCTACGACAGCCATATTGTTGAGTACATTACACACCTCTGCATTTTATGGAACATCGAATGCATTGGAGTTAACACTCCATAGTATTCTTATTATAAATCTATGGCTGTACCACATGACTTCCACTAAGGTTATTTTGATAGGCCTATGCTATGGGAAGAAAATACTCAGTTGGTGGGTGCCACCATTTTTGACTTACAACACCACAGCGTTTTTGAATACAATCTAGTTCCACACATGATATCAATCCTCCTTCACATATGCAGTAATTACATGGAGTCGTCTGCCAATTTTCACCATCTAGATAGTGGGCACTGTCTAACTGGCATGGCAGACTTTGACATTCTGGACAACATTGACCATCAGGAACTACCATAAGTTGACCCTAAAATCAAATAAAAATATTTTATATAATAAATGTATGACAACAAAAATCCAACATTACCAATGTCAAATTGATTGATGATGATGATGATGATGATGATGATGATGAAGATGATAATGGAGAAAATGCCGTAGCCAGCTTTTGGGACAGTTGGGACAGTCCCACACAATTTTTCTAATGGGTCCACAAGGAATGAGTCCAACTTTTTTTAAATGGGTCCAAGTTATGCAATTACATGCATAAATGAGTTCACGTTATGAAAAAAGGGTTCAGATTTCTCATATTTAGCCTAAAATGGGTAAAATTTTAAGAAAATGGGTCCAGATATTTCAGATTTTTGAGTAAAATGGTCAACTTTATTAAAACCTGGTCCACATTATTTGAATTTATGTGTAAAGTGGGTCCACCCTAATATAGTCCCGCCCTGTTTGAAAATCTTCGCTACGGCATTGATGGAGATGACAGTGATGATAACGATGAGAATCATAAAAAGTGATATTGGAGGAGATATAAAAACAATGATGATTATGGGGATTATAATAGATGACAAAATTAACATTGATGATGGCAAAATGATGATGATGACAAACATAATTGTTAATGATAACTTAGTAGGTGATGATGAATATTCTGTTAACAAATAGGATAATGAAAAAGGTATAACTATTATAAATTTAAAAACAGATAAAATAAGTCATAGAAATAATAGGATAAATTATAGAACAAAAAAATGACTAAAAATATATAAATATTAAATAATAAATAACAATGATAAATGCTTATATGGCAACCAGTAAACAATTGTACCGAAGTGTATCTACAATGATCAAGTAAGTAGGTCAAAAAATAAGACTAATGGTGATTAAGCAGCTCACAGACACATTAAGTCTGCATCATTTATCTATTTTCAGTAATCTTCAGAGACCGGCACAAAATGATCCATTTCATATCAACAATGGATCAACTTTCAACTTCCTCTAAAATTACAGCACCGCTCCATGCCCAGACTTCGTTGACCCTTCAGACTTACCTCTTGTTAAGAGATAACAGAGAGTAATGGAGGAAATTGGGTTGCGAGGGCAGCAAATATTTGAAACAACTTAAGAATTTTTCAACATTAGTCATGCTCAGGTTCTCATAAATCATTCAGCACTACAACATTTTATAATGAGACCATGTAAAGTTAATGTTAAATAGCATTAAAAACTAAATGTGTACCATGGGAGATGAGCAAAAAACAATTAAATCACTTTCTAAAAATAGGACTTGAAACTAAACATTGGATCTTATACAACATAGGGTCTACTGGAGCTGTGCCTATACTAAAGGTATAATTATTTGACTACTAACAACCTAATCAACTCATGTCAATCAGGATTCAGAAAGAACCATTAGAACTACTAACACAACACTAATAGATATGTCCGACTTCATACTAAATAAATTTAACAATAGTAAAGCTACTGCTGCTATATTTCTGGATCTCAAGAAAGTATTTGATACAGTTGATCATGGTCTACTGATAAAAAAGTTACATTATTATGGAATTGATGATATTGAGCTACAATGGTTTAAATCATACATATGACAGATCACAAGCGGTTTTTATTAACTCCAGTCAGTCTAATCTCATGAAACTCAATATTGGTGTACCACAAGGATCTATTTTGGGTCCCTTTCTATTTTTAATTTATGTAAATTCTCTACCTGATGTAATGTCCTGTAAAGTTGTTATGTATGCAGATGACACCACTATACTTTGTAATTCATCTGACCCAGTCACTCTACAACAAGAACTCAATTCTTGTTTGACTAAAATAGCTGACTGGTTCAATGAAAACAAATAAATTATTAATAATAAGAAAACAAAATTAATGTTACTTGGAACAAACTACATTCTTCCTAAATTTAAAGATATTTCACTTAATTTAAATGGTGATATTATTGAAAGAGTTGATTCTTTTAAATACTTAAGTGTAACTTTTGATCCTGTACTAACTTGGAAAGACCACATAAATAAATTATCTTCAAATTTGTCTAAGCGTACTGGTGTCATCACCCGTATAAAATACCTACTTCCAACCCATACTCTTAAAATAGCTAGCCTTAATGACTTTTAAATGTTTAAAAAGGTATGCGCCATCTTATTTATCATCTAAATTTAAATTTAATATCAAATCCCATTCAAAATGTACACGTAGTCAATCTCATAATAACCTTATTGAACCATAATGGAATAACTGTCAAGGCAAGAGAACTTTTTTGTATCGCTCAACAAACTTGTGGAATGAACTTCAACACAAAACAACAACAAATTTCATGGACATGTCTATTATATTTTTTTTAAACTCTTTTAATTCTTAATCACTTTTATTGTATATATGATATCTATTTATATATATGTATGTCTTTTTTTAATTACTTTTCTTTTAACTTTTCTATTTTATGTAACTGTACCACTTTGAAAAACAGTACGCAAGTACTGAAAGTGCATGCAGTAGAAAGACAGAATAAATAAATAAATAAATAAATTAAAATTACATCCTTAAACCCAGAAAAACACCTGCGTAAATGGGACATTTGCCTCATACTCCACTGGAACACTACACAGCCCCAGCTGCCAGGGGCCACTGGTTTCTTTTTTACACCACTGAAGGTTCTAAAGTTGTAGCCGTATTCAGCATAGCAGCATTAAACTAAACCAGGCATCAATTCAAATTCTACGTTAAGTGAAGCAATGAGGATGTAAACACCTTGCTTAAGTACAAAAAACAAGCAACTAGCCTCAAGATTTATATGGATGCGTCACCTGCCTTTGTACAGTAGGCCTATGTATATCAGAAACATTCACGTGCTAGAAACTTTCGTGAATTTCGTAAGCAGTCAGAAATTACAAAAGCTTTATGTCGCGAAATACCAATATTATTTTCGAAAAAACTTCAATCAGTTTCAAAATTTGGTCATTTTTTAGAAAACTGAATTGAACCAAATAGGATTATGTTTTGAAGGCAAAAAAGGATAATGTAGTAAGATTAACAACTGTTGCTGACAAGAAGATTGATAAATTAGTTTAGTTAATAGCTGTAGTGGGCAGTGTTTATAAACTAGTAAAAGCTCCGCCTCATCTAATATAAGCAATGTTTATTATTTTAGTGATGGAGTTTGCTTGTTTGGTTGCTACTGAATGGCAAGCAAGAAGTTCAGCTACAACTCAAATGCATAAATTCAATTGAACTAACTGCCAAGTATGTCTGTTTTCTAGGACTTACGACAAGTAATAAGCATAATGATTTTAATGTTAAATAGGATGAAATGATCAGAGCCGTGGGGCAGTGAATCTGTCGGGCCCCAAGAGCGGGGTTCTGGGATTTTTCTATGTAATTAGTTGCCTAGAGATAATAACATGTGAATGTCGTTTAGATTCTTGTTTTTTCCCAAATACACCTTATCATTTTTTGTCCCAGGGCCCTGGACATGCCTGGCACCCCTCCCCTCCCCCTCCATCCTCCATCCTAAAAAACAATCTTGGAATTATAATGCAAGACAAACAATATTCTGACCTTTTCAACATTATTTTAAAAGTGGTACAGTACATAAGGTAAGACTATTTTTATACCTTGTTTCACAAACTTATTTTTTTTAAATCGTCAGAGAAGGGTGGGAAAAAAAATAAAAATAAAATTTTGTTTTCTCATTTAGCAAACAAGCTTTGCCAAAACCATTCAGACGGAGGAGAAAATAAAAATTAAATTTTAATGGCGAATGTAAACAGTTTAGACTTAATGGGATAGTTAAATGCTTTAAATTTATATAATTAGGAAGAAATATAAATATTTTCTTTTTGGAGATTTCAAGACAGCAGCAGGCGTACGTTAATTGGCCAAAAATAAAATTTTATTTTTGTTCCACATTATCATCATTGGCGGGCAGTGGGTTCGCTAAACAAGGATTAGCAGCTTAGTTCAGTCGGCTAATCTGGTGGTAGCCACTGTGTGTGTGCTGAACCCTAGAGATCTCTTAGGTCCCTGCTTCAATTCCCATCGCTGCCTCTCCTTGTGTTTCAACTGGAGAGCTCTAATACAAGTTACAATAGCGCACTGTCTTTCGGATGAGACGTTTATGCTGTTAGTCCTGAGTGCACTAATGGGCCATTTGCATGTTAAAGAACATAGAAAAATCTTCGAAAGAGTAGAGGATTGTCTCCCGGTGTACTGCCCAATCACAACCAGAAGGACCCCACTGGAAATAAGTTGTCTTCAAGACTTTCGTGGGCTGTCCTTGGTGTTTACACCGAATAAATCCAATCCAATCCAAGGTATAAAGAGAGTCTTGCCTTAATACATAAAATAGTTTAACATTTATTTTGACAGGAATATTTTAACAAAAATATTCAGATCTTAAGGCACTTGCAGTGATGTCACAGCGCAGCTTACAGTACTCAAATATAGAGGTGGAAAATATTAATTTGCGAGGAAATTAAGAGCATTCTATTTTCTATATTTCAGTATCCATTAAAGTTCATAAATCGTTCGCATTTTTATACCTTTTTGGCCAAATTTTCTCAAGAAAAAATGTTTTTATCTTGGTCAGACCATTCCTTCTCCAAATTAGTAGTAAGCTTTTTGACTAGTCATTATGTCTAGATCCAGTACTTTGATCGTATGTCAGACAAAAATGATATGAAAAAAAATGTAGCTATTTAAGATGTAATGGCAATGTTTATATTTTCCAGATTACTAAGTCAATTAAATTAAGGAAATTCCCCAAATAGCAAAATGGACTATGTCATCAGTGGACTTCACAACCTATCACAGCCATAGGTAGACACTACAAAAGGAAATCATGTACCTCCTAGTAGTGTACCTCGGTCAGGGTCCCAGAATAAAAATCCCTGGCTTAGTATGGCCCTAATTGTGCTTTTAGACCACAATATTAGGGATTAACAATCAAAATAACGTTTTGATAAGTAAATTATTGTTTTTTGGTAGGACGACCTCGTCATGGCATCAGATGACAGGGGTTCCAGGCCTGTCCGATGGGAGAAAATGCCCTTCATGCCCTCCCACTGGCACCACCACTGCCTCCTACAAACAATTTAATAAATTTTCCAGTTAACACATGCAATCTTATAGTTTAATATTCTGTGTTTAATTTGTCCTTACTACCTCGCCATGGGAGATGACAAGGGAACTCTGGGATGGTTGTTAAATTTGAGAAGATGCCAATGACAGCTCAAGTCTACAAAACATTTAAAAAGGTTCAATTGACAAAGAATCACAAAGATCAATCTTTCAATCTTTTAAAAGTGGCCTAGCTTTTCCCTAAAGCATCCCTGACTGACATAAAGATGAACAGGTGGAAGACATGAGAGATACATATAGGCTAGCAGCAACACCTTAGTGAGTTTACTTGATTCGTTGGCAGACTTTCAAAATCTTCTCACTGCCCTAGGGGTCGGGATGACTTGTAAGTTGATAATAGGCGAATAAAAAGAGGGTTGAATGATATCAAAATAGATGGTCAAACTGATTGAGAGATTTAAAAAGCTAGGTGATGGGGATAGCAGGAATAGATTTTTCTGTCTTAAAAATTGATCATCTCATAAAAGATAAAGATTTTTTTTTAAGACTATGATTTTCATAAGCTGATATTTCCAAGCTTAACTTAATTTCATATTACTTATTAAAAAGAAAGCTTTATGCTGAAAATATTTTTTCACAGGGAATATCTTTCCTGTCACGTTTCCGCGTTCGTTACGATAATTACCTGCTGGCATGAGATTGGCAGGCAATCTGCAACGTAACATTGAGCCCTGCCGTCGTTACATTGGCATTTAGCACATTTGGCTGGACTCCAGTTTTCACCGTGCCTATAGACTTTATTTAAGTATGTACATTGTCCTGAGGAGAAAAAATCAAAACAATATTTGATTACCTAAAATACATATTTTATTTATTACATATTTTGTACTTTTGAGTACTTACATCATTTAACACATTCGCTGTCATGCGATATGACATGACAAGCAGACACGGCGCTAGAGATTCCACGATTATGTGTCAACGGTCTCCAAGAATGGGTAAATGTTTCACAATAAGAGGTCTGGAATCACCGACACAGGAGACTCACAACCACCATGTTTGGAACAATTTTAATATTTTGCTAAATACCCAAAAAGTCAAACTGTTAAAATGCTTTTTTTAAAGCAGCGTTTCCCGGAGAATTGATTAGCTCTGCATCGACTTATTGAAGTGACTGATTTGTAAGGTTTGGGTGGGGACAGAAAACAAGACAAGCTAGAAAGTTCATTAATCACTGTTATATTGAAATATTTTTAATGAGACCAACTTAAGAAAATCCTAACCAGGCATCATGAATTGTAAAATGAGAGTGTAATTGAATTCAAGATTCAAAATTTCGCTTTTGGAAAATAAAGTTCCAGAAAGAGTGTGTGTAAACTCAAAGAAAACAATGTAAGACCAAACAAAATAATGAATTATTATTAAGTAATGTTAATTTAATTAATATAATTTTATAGATCTTTAACAATTGTGCACAAAATTGAAAATTATAATAGCATAAACAAATTCAATAGAAAAAATCATGGAATTTCCTGTTTATTAAATTAATTTTAAAAATTATAAAATTTGTTAGTGAAGGTCGGCAATAGAGTTTAAATTGAAAAACGTTTTTTTTTTATTTTTTAATTTTTTTTTAATTTTTTTTTTTTTTTTATATACACAACAGAAGCAAGATTTTTTTTTATTTTTTTTAACACAGGGCAGGACATTGTAGAATATAATAGCTTCATTGACATTAATTATTCTTGATTAGGTTTAATTACTTTAAGATAACATTACTATTGCATGAGTAAACATCAAACATTAAAATTAATAAATGGAAGTATGCCTCATTAGCTTAATTAATAAACTTACTTCCAACTTTCACGCACTTAGGACAGCAATCACCACTAGCAAGCTGTAGGACCTCATCGCTGTTGCACTGAATGCTGAGACAGGTTGAATTACTACACTCTACGACTCCATTCGTACAATAGCATGTTGAACACGGTGTAGGGCTCCATTGGGAATTATCCTGAGGAAAAAATCGTAGATTGTTTTACTTGTGAAATATTTTTATTATAAGAAACTGTGACATAAAATAATAGTACAAAATTTTCACCATACCATAAATCTTAATATCAACATCAAACAAGAGGGTATATACTAAAAGTGGACACACCCCAAGCATACAATTTTTCGTTAACATTCTTTTTACGTAGTCACCAGTACTAACATCAAATACTTTAAAATACAACTATGACAAACATATAATGAGAAGAGGATCCCTAAGCATTGATTTTTACGGCTGGTGGACTATCAGTCTGATAAAAGCGTCTAACAATATACAAGAGATGATGAAGGCGACAGGGACGCAGAGGGGTAAACCCGGGTAATTTTGGGCCACCTTAATGTGAGATTTTATTTTGTATCATGGCCAAATTTTCTCAAGAAAAAAATTTTCTTATTTTGGTCAGACCAGTCATGGCCGAGAGGAGGGTGTTGGCCTGTCTGACGCATCTGAATCCACCGGCAAACTGCACTCGGCAGTCCTTACCTGTTTCAATTATATTGCATCTTAATATCACTATGGTATCAATCACTATGGCAAACAACGTGTATTCTTTGTGTTCAACATAAAAAATGGTTTTGTTCTAATAATGCAAGAAATGGTAGGAAAGCAAAATATTATTTAGATAGTGTAAAAATAATGTTTGATCCATGTAGCCCAGGGTAGACCTAAGCCACAGATACATGTTTTATAGTGAATTATTCTGTTTTGTTTAGAAACCTAATGATAGACAAGTAAAAAAATTCTGTATCATAGTCTTATTGTGGCACAGACATTGCTTTGATATAATGCAACTTTGCTTGGATCAAGTTTTAAAAGTGAAATGGATTAAAACACCTTCAACTACATTAATCAAATGCATCCCCCACTTTATTATTTCATGATGTGCCTACTAAACTTGAACTTTTGACCCCCAAAGATGCTACAGTAACCTGCAAGCTAGACTTGTACCTTGAGTTAACTATGGGTGTGTTTCTACTGATAAACACAAAATAATCGATTTTTTAAAACCGTTTTTTTAATGAGTACCAGACAGCCTGCTGGCGTTGCAACTGCATTTTTTACTTTTCGAAAATCGGTTTTCGTGACGGTATAGGATAGTATCTTTTTCATTCCTGTCATGATGACGAGGAGTAAGATACTATGTGGGGAGAGAAGGCAAATGTTTTTGGCTGTGCTCATCGGCACAATTATGAACGACGACCAAACAAGGACAACGGTAGGCCCAAATGAGCAGAGAGTCCTAGGCCCAATATCCTCCCCCCCCCCACAAAGTAAATTACAGAACGAATTCGTCACTCCTCATGTTTGTTGACGTTTTTAGCTTGTGGCCTAGGACATGAACAAGGACTAATTTTTTTTAAAGTTCGCGCCTAATACGATCTAGTCTTTGCAGTGATGGACCTGGAGGTCACATTTCACCTGATAATCGCTTTTTTTCTGTTGCAGCTAAAAGCTGCACAGCCAAAATCGGTTATTTGCCATTCAAACACGGTATCCATTGCGTGTTTTTCATCGATTTTTTTTAATCGCTTTTTTCAAACTGGTCCCATTTCTACTGCGAGAATAAAAGCGATTTTTCGAAAAAGCGATTTTTAATCGATTATTTCTTTCCAGTAGAAACAGGCCCTATATGAGCTAAATTCATTAACTGATAATTACCTTTTTGATGAACGTAAGTTTTTTTTTACAGTAAAATGTGACTTAACTTCAACACATTCATATTGTCTTCATTTGTTTATACCGAACTCAGACCTGCCAAGTGACTCACATTTAGCGTGAAAGTCACACAATTTTTTTTTTTTTCGCGGTCCTGCCAGCTAATTGTTAAATGTATTTAACAGTCATGCATTTCTTTACTGCATAAGCATGCATACGACAAGAGTGTAATTACCTAGGAACATCTAAATAAGTTTATTTTTAATGCATTTACGTCCATAGGAGCTATATTTTCAAAATTGTTCTCACCTCAGCCACAACCATGATACTGTATGTCTAAGGTAGTATGGACTTTAGGTTCACACTAAAGCCCTATTGCAGTATCCGGAACGGGAGTCACGCGTTAGCACCCATGTGAGAATGGCTAATTGGTTAGGACTAACCGTTGCCAGTATCTGGATAGGCTTTGAATACTGTAAGTAGAGTGCATTTCTATCATTAACCAACCACACGTACGCATTTACTATTACTTTACTATTGGCCAGTGATCTCATCATCATCGATATCTGGATCGGAGTTTTTTTGTTTGAACGCAAGGGTGAGTGCGTATGTTATTTATCTGGATCTTGCTAACCGTTAGGTGCTGTGTGTGAGCATAGCCTAAGTGTCTAGCATTTTTTTCCATAACCTAAACTGACCATCAATAAAAATTATAAGTTGCATGCGCATCGTGGCCTTTCGTTCTCCATAAAGAACAACATCCTAGTGTCTTGTCTGGATTGGATTTATTCGGTGTAAACACCAAGGACAGCCCAAAAAAGTCTAGAAGAAGACTTATTTCCAGTGGGGTCCCTTCTGGTTGTGATTGGGCAGTACAACGGGAGAAAATCCCCAACTCTTTTCCGAAGAGTGTACTGCGTACTTAAACATGCACCTAGGCCACAAATGCACACGGGACCAACGGCTTAAACGTCTCATCCAAAACATGGTGCGCTATTGTAACTTGTATTTCAGCCCTCCAGCTGAAACACAAGGACAGGCAGCGATGGGAATGGGAAAATTGCTTGTTTATCTGCAGCCCAACACGATCAACGCAAATGTCGTTGACATCGGCATTATTTCAACTTTGCGTAAGAGTCGTAAGAATGATAAGAAACGTATGAAACGTAAGAAATTCTGACCTTTACGTAGACAGGAAACCAGGCTTTATAGGAAACAATGTCTGTACCAATTATACTTTGTAAATGTCTAAATTTACAGACAATTTAATTTCCTTTAAAATTTGTTATCATCCTGAAAGTTATCAACATTTCACATCCCAAAAGAATGCTCATCATTATGAAGCCAGTACTCTAGCTCTTCATCGCTACAAGAACGCTGACAGCTTTCAGGTGAAACCTTCTCGATTGCGTCAGAGACTGCTACACAGTGCAACGATTGCACTGAAAACACTTTAGCAACAGTGTAGCAAAATCAAGGAAACCAGGATTTATAAGCTTTGATCTCAGACTTTCCAAGAAAATTGATAAATTATCACAGTAAGGTCTGGAACTGGCATTAAATCATGTAAACTATTCGATCGATCATATATACCAAGCATGTTTTTAATTTATTTTGTTTCTTTGAAATTCATGTACAGTGTATGTACTGTACATCTTGAAAAGAAGCCTATGCTATCTTGATAAGAAGCCCATGGGTTTCCTTTCACTCTTTTTCAATGATAATTTTGCAAACTGAAGAGGTGAGCTTAAGCCCATTGGGCTTCAATTCAATGTTTTACGACGCTACACAAGAGGTGGACAATCTAACACTTATTACAACAGACACATTCCGCTAGGTTGGTAACATGACATATAGTGGGGATCAATTGTAAACATGCAAAAAAGTGATGGCAGGCAATAGGAAAACGTCTGAGTGTTTTTGCTGTAAAGCACTTATTTGATGTTGAATAATGTTGTTTGGAATGCAAGTAAACTATACCAAATTGATTGGAAATTGAATTCGTCATACTGGTTTGCTAATGCTTCAAAAGACAATGGCCCCAAACACTGAGACTTTTTGAGAAATGCTAGACCTTGGTCCCTGCATATACGGCCTGTTTAAGTATGCATAAGATTCTTTGATCCACGAACTACGACACCCTACGATTTCTAGTCTAGCTAAGGTTTAATAAAGATCGCATAAATTCCAAAGCCTACAAAGAACATTGAACGTTAGAACATAGAGAAAATAGAACAGAAGGAGTAACATCGACTTTATCGCTTATCTTTAATCCAATTAAACAGTCAGCTAGTGCCTATTAAATTGCACTACGGCCACCCGCGGAGCTTATCACAGAACTATCTCTTTGTACACACAGCTCCTCGCCGCTTAAGTGTAAACCCCTATAGACACTCTGGCGTTAGTGGAGTAGTTAATACACAAACATTTAAACATTAGAATTAAAAAACACATGCGCAGTTCATCATCCACGGTTTGTTTGTGTGC
>NW_022738561.1:1261538-1278436 GCF_011630105.1 Anneissia japonica
GGCCTCTGTAGCGCTCATGTGTAAGCCTAGGACTACGCTTAGTAGTCTCATTTGCAGTTACGTCCAGGTCTTCACTTTACTTACGATTGTCAAGTTTGGCCCTTAAAAACGAAAAAAAATTAAAAACACTGTCCACTTTTTTACTTACTTTGCCCACGTATTTTTTTGTTTTTACTAATTATAAATAACGAAAATAATTGTGTTGTAGGCCTAGGCCTTATAGGCCTAGGCTTTATAGGCCTAGGCTTTATAGGCCTAGGCTAGCTGTCTGCTGAGTCCTGCCCATGGTCCTACCTATCATTTTCATTTAAAAATCATTTTCTCCAGGCTAGGGGGCCGACCGATTATTGTACAGTAATTATATTTATTTAGCCATAGTCTATAGATACTGTAGCCTAGTTTTGTCCATATCGACAGGCACACATTTTTATTTATTGATTTTGCAACAGTTTTTCATGTTGGAAATGCTTTTTACTTCATTTTATAGAATCATGAACAACCACTCCATCTGAGGTCTTCCTGAGAATTTCCTGATGATGATGGCAAGGAACACCATTGACGAATTGCATCTTCGAAGAAAGAAGAAAACCAGATCATGTGTGGCATGCCAATTTTTTTCCAAACCAAACGGTTCTTTTCAGAACCACCAAATTACAAATGAGATTTGAAGTTGTCTTCTTTGTTTGCTGTCTCTTATACACATCTAGATACAGTATTAACTCACCATTCATCATACTCACTATCTGATCAAAATTATGTACATTCATCACTTCACTAAAATTTCATCTGTGCATGATGCAGGATACATTTTAATCAACAAACAAATATTACACTTACAGTACCGTTAAGTCTCACCTGTGTATTTATTACCAAATTAAATTTCTACTATTTACATAAAGCCCATCCAATAATTTATGACAGTACCTTCCTTTTTTAAAACTTTGCCACTTTCATTCTTTTAACATACACTTTTAAAAAAGCATGGTTTTTATCCAACATTTACAACTATGCAGCAGTTGCTTTAAAGCATTAAAAAATTGCGTCTCCATGTCTTTTGCCAATAAAATAACATGCTTTGCATTATGTGACGGGTCAATGTTGATGCAATAGCCCTTCACCCCTCCAATATAGCATCGTCTTCCAAAAATTTACTTGCCGGTCTATTAACACCTGAAAAATAAAAGTGCATCCCTGTGAAAATTTACCATTTACAGTCAGTATATCATAGTTTTTGATGAAATGGGTGGTGGAGAATTATCATAATATATTAATTTTTATATATAGAATCAGTAAAGAATATAATAAAAATGAAAATGCATAAATATTAAATTTAGTATTGACACACAATTATCATAACATAGGCCTAGCTACTAGGCTGCATAATTACAGGCCCTAGTCTATCAGCAAGTAGTGTTGGCCTATGGTAGGCTCTACACTAGGCCTACTAACTTTTATTATTAATGAATTAGAGAATGTTAATATTGCCTAGGGCCTTAAATTTGTTCTGGTACTGGCCATCACGACAGGTACCAGTGGTAAGCTAAGGCCTAGTATTCACTAAAACTAACATAGCTAGGCCTAGGCCTTTTTAATTAAATATCAAAGATCAAGAAGATCGTGTAGGCTCCTTCCTAGGCCGATCCTTGGCTATTCCAAGATCTACTCCCGGTCTAGGTCTACCTAGGCTGCAACCTGCCCTGTAGGCTAAAAATAATACACTTGCACACTCTCTTCGAAACACACATGCCAATTAAAACATCACCATTTAATTGGTTTTCTATTTTTCCTGTTGCCTCCAGTTCCTATAGGCCTAATTAAGGCCTAGGCCTAAATCGATATTTCAATCACGACGATCTCGCTCGTGATACGTTGCTATGTTATGATTGTAAGAGTTATCGACGCATGCGCGTTTGCCGATTTCAGCTTATCTTGTTGTCAAGTAGGTTACGTAACGGTGAGATAATTACCATCGCGGCGAGGAGGTCTGTAACTTTGATCTTCGCTCGATGTTACTCCTTCTGTTCTATTTTCTCTATGGTTAGAATAAGTATTAATAAACACTATTTATTTTAACCTATCGTAGTGCCTTTCCTTGCCAGTTAATTCTCACGATAATGGTGGTCGGTTTATTTGCAACCATAAACATTTCTCTTTTCTATAATTGTAACACTGATCGCACTGTAAATTCTCCATAATAATACCCACTACAAACCTTGTGGAATGTGTCTATTCCTGCACAAATAAAATTTATATGATGCCCTGTAATGCTATCATATAATCATTGTTATTGCGCTTTGGGGATATTTCAGTGTAAGGCGCTATTTAAAGTCCACATTATTATTATTATCTCTGCCAGGAGATATATATTTTCAGTCGTGTAAGTTTGCATGTGGGTGTGTTGTGTTTTGTCAAGTTTTGGTGTTTTCGTGTGGTTTTTTGGAGTGTGACATATCTCAAAAATGGCTGCATAGACATAATTGAAAATAACAGTGTGTTAGGTGTTAACCCAATAAAAGAATTATAAAATTTTGGAGATGGTCCAAGTAGGGTGTGGATGTCAGGACCATTAAAAGGATTTAAGAGCAAAGGTCCTAAACAAGATATTTCAAAAACAAACCAACTGATATGAATGAAATTTTTGTGAAAGTTTAGCAATGTTACAAGAAAGAAATTATTAAGTGTTGGTGACAATCCAAATTTGGGGGTTCTTAAATGCAATGACTCAAGGATAAGGTGACGGCCTGGAATAGGGTGAGGATATGAAAACCATTGAAAGGAAAATGTCCCAGACCAAATATTTCAAAAAATAAATAATCAACCTATATGAATGAAACTTTCGTGAAAGTTTAACCAAATTTGGGGGTGAGTTTGAGGGTCATTTTAATTTCTAAGGTCGTCCATGTTTCTTGTGTTCAAAATATCTCAAAAACAGCTGCACAGATCTTAATTAAATGCAAGTTACAAGGATTGTTAGGTATGACTCAGAATAGGGTGTGGATATGAGAACCATTGAAAGGAAAATGTCCCAGACCAGATATTTCAAAAAATAAATAAATAATCAACCTATATGAAAGAAACTTTCGTGAAATTTTAACCAAGCTACAAGAAAGGAATTCAAGTGTTGGT
Source organism: Anneissia japonica (assembly GCF_011630105.1). Lineage (NCBI taxonomy): Eukaryota > Metazoa > Echinodermata > Crinoidea > Comatulida > Comatulidae > Anneissia > Anneissia japonica. The sequence goes on from NW_022738561.1 coordinate 1,264,665, forward strand.
GCCAAAAGTTCCCAGACCTAATATATCTCGAAAATGGATCGATGGATAAAAACTACAATTTTAAGAATAGTTTGTCAGGTTTTAATGAAAAAGCGTTTAAATTTTGGCCATGATCGAAGTAGTTTGTGGATATACGTAGTAATCTTTTTGGGCAGATAGTAATCCAAATAGATTTGAAATCGGTATGAGTTCAGACTAAACTTTGTACGGAATATTCTCATTGATGTACATTAAGACACCGCCTTGGTTTCTTTCAAGCCTATCCTTACAAAGTTAACCACTTAAAGTAAGTTATTAGCAATGTGTGGCTTAAGGTGCATTTCGATAATATCTAATGTCTGGGTGAGTTGTGTTAATCCTAGTAGAAAAGTCGTCAAATTTGTTCATAATTGACCTAACATTGGTCATCCACACTGACGGTACAGGTTGATGTCTATTATATTAGCATTATTTACTCCGATAATCCAAGACCTACCTTTTGAGAATGAAATACCACCAAAAAAGATAAGATCTCTGCGAGATGACGGTAGGGATTCTTCTACATTTGGATTTTAATTTGGCATCCTCAAGGCTTTATCCATATAGGCCTACTATTATAATTAACGGACCATCAACTTGGCCAAATACATATCAAATACTGAATGGAGTATGAAGAACGAAGTATGCGTTCCTTATGTTAGAGGGGTAATCCGTTTGGAATGCAAACACAATACGTTAATTTGCATACAGAAAATCCCTCGGTTTTGCTAAGGTATTGTCCTAGCTATCTGTACGGCCTCCTACCTGTCCACCACGTATGACTATAGAACACAATGCAGCCTAAGATTTTCCTTAGTAATCTGAAGAGAATTCGCCACATCTGATCATCAAAAATAACCAAGTGTTTATCGCAAGAATTACAAACAGCTACAAAACTCACCAAACAAACACAAATTTAGGTTTAACTAGTATAAATTTACCTAAAAATAATCTAATTAAAGCCACCACGGTGTGGGCGCGTTTATAAATCCCATTCATTACCCAGTCAGCAGCAGGCTGACTGGGTTGTTACTGAGCAGTTTCTTCTTTCTTTCTGGCAACATTTTAAAAGGCTACTAGTGGCAAACTACTGGACCAATTTAATTAAAACTTGGTCAGTAGGACCAGCACCACCTCCCATTTCACAACTTGGGGTCAAAGGTCACACAAGGGGCATCGAGGTAAAAAAAACCAATAATCGTATAAAAGGCTACTTCTCTCACAAATAATGTAGCAGTCTTGTCCTTTGCACATATACATTGGCATAAGGCAGTCTATAGGGTGTTCAGGGATAAGGGGTCAAAGATCATTAAGGGGTTATTTTTATCTTTTTTCTGGACACATTTCAAAACGCTGCTAGTGCCAAACGGTTGTGCTGATTTCAACCAAACCTAGTCAGTATAGCCGGTGACACCTCTCATATATGGGGTGTTCACTGCTTGGGGTCAAAAAGTCACATTGGGGTCATTAGGGTAAAAAAATAAATAGAAGATTTCTGTCACAAATAACATACAGTCTTGCCCTGTGCACATGTGTATTAGCATAAGGTAGGGTCTCTATGCTGTTCAGCGATTTAGGGTCAAGGGTCATTAAAGGGTTATCCTTTTCTATCTGGTAACATTTCAAAATGCTACTAATTGCACGATTGGACTAAACTCAATCAAATTTGGTCATTAAGAACCAGCAAAACCTCCTACACCCCACTCTGGGGTTAGGAGTCACATACTGGTCATCGGGTTAAAATTTTCAAAATAACCCAATTGAGCTCAAATTTGCCAGGAATGATCCTTAGGACCTTCTAAACACGAAAAAATACTCTTCACCTCATAGGTCAAAGTTTATAGGTCAAAGGTTCAAAATGCTACTAATGGCAAACAATTGAACAGAATTCAATCAAATTTGATAACTAAGAACCAGTGACACCTCTTACACCCTAGTCTGGGATCAGGGGTTACATAGGGGTCATCGGGGTCAAATTTTCAGAATAGTCCAATTGAGCTCGAATTTACCAGGAATGATCCTTAGGACCTTCTAAACATGAAAAAAAATACTCTTTGCCTATAGGACAAAAGTCACAAGAGTCATTTTGGTGAAAATTATCAAATATTGCTAGTGACTAATGATTGGACCAATTGCATAACACAAACTCCTACCAAACAGGGGGTGTTCACAGCTTGAGGTCAAAGGTCACAGTGGTCACCTTAGGGTCGAATCGTGAAAAGTGACTGGGTTCATGTTCTATTGAACATAGTATCATTTAATATTGTGTTCAAAATGTAACGTGTTGTGAAATGTAGGACGACACTGAATTTGTGAAATTCGAATTACAAAATCTGAAAATAGCCACTTTTAAAAAGAGTCCACAAAAACGTATCTAAAAGTGGAAATTTAAAGAACATTTACTTTTTAGTGAACATCAGAATTGGGGTTCCCCTTCCTCTTGAAATAACAAACAATTGCAAAGCTAAACACATGAAGGCATGGCACCTAGCCAACTAATTGCATTCACTAAGTTATACAAGCATCTGTGCAATAGGATAATAATCTACAGTAACAAAATTCAATGAAAATGTCATGTAAAAAGTGTGGCAGAGCTATTTTCACAAGGAGTATGTTTTTGACATTTATGAAACATAGAATGTATACACCAGACAAATTACCCTGTGATTTATCAGAAATGTAGGTCTTATTACTATGAGGTAGATTAATGTAATTTATGCAATGTATTGTGTATCACCAAACACAGCACCCTGTAATGTAATAACAACATGTTTTCTTTAATTGCATTACTTAATAATTTTAGTAATATGATTTAATAAGTAAATGCCTATTAAAATCAATACTAAATCATTTGTAAATGATATTAAAACTGGTTAACAATGATAACCACATGGTTATTATGTTAAATATTGAAAAAATATATTAAAAAAATGTTGATGATGAGTGGAAAACAGTCATTTACTGTTCAGGTTAAAAGCACTCTGGTTATTTACATTTGTACAGGATCTAAAGAATTAATGCTGATTCTCATAAAATGTTTAAATATCGTTATTGAACACTGTATGGAATATACAAAGTAGTGCAGTGTTGAAATGTTGATTGATCTAATTGGTCGATTTATAGCATCAACATGCAACTATTACCAATTGTTTGCATGGTTGAAAGTACTTTGAAATGCTCTTTAAACATTTAATTTCAGATGTTTTACTTTAAAATGCAAACCAGAATATTAGGCCTACTGTAATAACTGCGCTATACTGAAGTTTTGAAGTATTTAAAGTTCAAATGTTATATAAATTCTGTTAAATATAGCAAATTCTTATTATTTATACTTGTGTTATTTTCTTTTGTGATTGTTTCTAATGATATTAATAATTCCTTTGTTTGCTTATTTAACTTTTCATACTTTTACTTTACAAAAATGCTGATTTTTATATTCAAATTCTGGTTGTTAACGTCAAATCTGGATCTTTTATTTTAAGTTAATCATGTAATAAGTTTTTTTTCTCTGTGAGAGATCGAAACGTTCTGAATAAGTACTCTGTTTCTTACCAGCTTTTACAAAAAAGAACTTGTCAGCTCTATATTTTTAATGTTCCATTTTTTGCATATCTGTTGTTTTTGATGATGAAGTAGAGTAAGAGCAGTTTACTGTTTTGGTTTATATTCCTTGCTCCTGGCAAACTTGTACTTTTATTTTACACTAAGCATGCTCATCAAGCTTCTTTACAACAAGTGAACAGAAACTGGATAAAGTATTTTTAGTACTGTACTACTATTTTTTTTTAAACACTTTTTGGAAATTGTTATTGATTGTCAGTGAAATTTATCCTAGATTATGATAATAAATTCACAGGTACAGTAGAGTACTGCTTTCATTTTTCAACTTAATGTCTGACAAAATATTGTAAATATTGTCTGGAGTGACAATATGTCAGATAAATTATCTAAAGTTTGATGCTGGTATTACATTACTTCTATTAATTTATATGGTGATTTCACACCTATTGACAGGTACTGTATATCAAAGTTCTGGTACTGTTTTGGTTTCTTCAGTTGTGTTTTGACAACCATTCACTATTGGCTGTAATGTAATAACTGTGATCATTAGTGTCCCATGAGCAGTAAAAAATCTCTTGGAAAATACAGACTTTTTTTGGTCCTGAAGGACCAAAAAAAGCATCCCCTTAATAGGGGTGTCCCTTTGAATAGGGATACCCTTATTCAGAGGACACTATAACCAAAAATGCGAAATTGTCCCCTTAATAGGGGTTTTTGGCATGTTTTCATACAACGATAAACATACACTCTGTATAATTTTATTTTTATTGACATAAGAATCAGCTATACTAAAAGTAGAATTAGATCTAATTTATAGCAACAATTTGCAATGCAAATACAATTTATAATATGAAATCATGACAAATGTAATTAAAACAACAATAGTTTTATATGTTGTAGAAGCGGTTTGGTGCAGCGGGAACAGTATGGTATCCCAACCTCGAGGTCTGGGTTTCAGTCCCTTGCTGTATTGTCGGGCTCTTAGGTAGACCATACAGGCCTGTATGGTACATGTTATGCCCTCCCATTTTAATCAAACCATCACTGCATGACTTTTTCCACCCAGAAGTATAAATAGGTATCTGGTGGGTTTGCCTACTCCTGCGATGTTTACCAGCAGCAACACTTAACACATGCGGACCCAATGACAAGGGGAAAAGAAGCGCTTTGTATAAGCAACATAAATAATAAAATAATAATTAAATGTTTCCAACACTATTTCATGATGCAATGTTAATGACCAAATATTCCTTTTTATATTTAAAATATTGAGCTTACTATTGGATGAATGTAGCATGAATAGAGTAACCACTTAGAATTAATGGTGCATGTTATGGTATGTATTAGAATCCTATATGAAAGTACACGAAAAACAAAGGAAATGAAATCCCCATGGATATGTTGAAATTGACAAGACTGGTTTACATAAGTAACTCATTCAGTAGGCCTACAGTATACCAATGTTTATTCTAAAAATTCAGGGGAAAAAAGTCTGGTTTATTGCTCAACAGGTGTTAAAATATGAAGTTGAATGAATTTCTCTTACTTTGAGACTGCTGTAGTTGTCGTGATACAAAGATAAAAAAAAATTAAGTGTCCCATTAATAGGGGTTATTTCACCATTTGGCTTACTCAGAAAGTGTCCCCGTCCCCTTAATAGGGATGTCCCCTTAAGGGGTTGGCCATAGTGTTAAAAAATATATTGTCCCTCGTTTCACAGAAAAGTGTCCCCTTAATACGGGTGTCTCCTTAATACGGGTGTCCCAAAGGAGGGGTTCTATTATAACCCATTTCTTGAAAATTTAAAAAGGTTTTAATGAATACAGGTAGCAGACCATGGGTAGAGGTGGAAAAAATATCAAAAGAAAGATGAATCGGACTAACGACATATGGATTAGGATGTGTTACGCGAGCACTGTAGGGGTCCCAAGTTGGAAAAATTCAATACTGGGGGAAGATGGGAGGAGGAGAGGCTGGGCCCTGTTGAGGAGATTCCACCACCCCCCCCCCCATCCCACTTACCCCGTTGGGAAGAGGAACCACAATTCGTAGGGAAGAATAAATTAAATGTACTGTATTTTCTATATATTAATAGATAAATTGTCAGTCTTTTGGGGCTTTTACCCCCTTTATCACTTTCCATATACTGTATTTTGAGCTCCTGACCACGCCAAATTTGCTCCTGTCAAGACATCTGCAGTGACGGATCCAAGAATTCCCAATAGATGGGAACAGGGAGGGGCTTTCACATATGTAGGGTCTATCTCAACCCCACCATGGTTGGGCTGAGGTAAGAGAATGTATAAATATGGCACCTCTAGATGGCCAGAAATGGAACATTCAGGCTTAAATTTGAATATGATTTTCTTTTTCTCTCCATCATTTGTTTTAATTTAGAAAAAAAAATGGGGATGGGGACTTCCCTATTAAATCCACCACTGATCTGGTTAATGAGCTTTCATAACATTTGATTTTATTTTGCTGCACATTGTGATACACAAAATGATAAATAAGTGAAAACATATGCAAATATTATGAATTTGCGGGATATGGGTTCATATTAGGTATTAGGCGATCGCATTACATAATGGTGGAACGGTAAATCCCAACCTAGCATAAACGCATGGAATTCACGCAAAACATGAACCTAATTTTAATTATTGTCCTTATAATTTTCAATTTTATCGTAGCATTTTGCTTCATGATTATGGAGACGATAATAATAACAATTATTTTTTTCGTACATCGGGGTCATGTGAGTAGCTTCACAAACGTTGACACAAAATGCACATGGTTGGTGGAGGTTGACGTTCACAGGAAGAATGATACCACTATACAGTGTTATGATTTTAGAATATAAACTTGTGAAATTAATGTGTGCTATAAAAAATGAGTTTTCTTGAGCTTGTAATATTTCTTTTTACTGCAAGTCAATTGTAGAAAAGAAAGTCACAGCATATTTCCATACACCTGCCTAACTACCCATGCGTAAGCTTTGTATCTGGTGGTTATGTTTACAACATGGTGCGTGAGGTTGCATGCTTCGCACAGTAGGCTGTCAGCAGTAATGAGTTAGGCATAGAATCCTTATATATAACAACTTTCATTCAAAAACTATAGTTCAACTGAATACAATTTACTCTACAGTTTTTTAATAACAATTATTTCTCAATGGGTTTTTGTTTTTTTCGAGCTAGTCAGTTTGGATGAATATGGTACAGATAAGATGTCAAAATTGACTGCAATAAAAGCGAACTTGGGCCGGCCCAGGTTCAGCTTACATTCAGATGTAAAGTTGACTCAAAAGTTGGACTAAATTTAGGTCGGCTCGGAACTGGCTTAACAATTATTGATTGTTCACACCTAAAAAATGCCGACCCTAAGGCGGCCCTGAGCGTAACTCTTCAGTGTGATTGAGCTGCCAGCTCTCACATCCATCCACATATCTCCATCCATCCAGTAATGGTATAAATTACTTAGACATTGAGGAGCCAAATAAAAAAATTATGCAAATAGCAAAAATGAACAGATTACATCAACAGAAAAGTAATTTCTATATTACAATATGCTTCTGTGTTCTAAACTCAAGCCATAATTATGAAGCAATTGACAAAGCATAGATGGGAATGATGATGCACAATTGTCCGCACATTCACCATCAATGCCACTTTTGTATTCGTATGATATCAGTTTTCAATAACAGAACCCCCTTTCACCAGCCACCAAATTTAAAGTTAATAAAAATTACTAATGAAAAGCCTTCATGTAAAACCATTTGTTCAAGATAGACAAATCAACTAGTGATCATTATCAAAGAGAATATACAGTAAAGCTCTCAGATATTTCGCAATAAAGAACTTATTATCTGGGTAGGTAGTGGGGTGTGCAAATGCATTATGCAAAATTTTAGACAGACTCCATGCCCCAGTGGTTTTCCTGTGCTTACGACTATTGCAGATATTCACAAAGCGTCCTAGTTCTGTTGTACAAAAGACATCCTATCATTATAATACTGCTATTGTACTCTGGTAAAACATCAACTTTGGAACATACTGTATGTCTAATGCACTCAAAGAAATACAAGTTAATTCAAGTTCACAAGAAGGTGAGATACATCAGTAACTTACCCCGATTATTTCGTCATTGTACTGACATGACCCTGAGTTGGAAGCACATTCTGGACAGCACTGGTTTGGAGCCATTCTAAGTCTTTCCCCCTGAAAAATATAAAAAAAATATTAAAATAATTTCTGAGAAAATCAGCTTGGTATCAATAATCAACATGGTAATAAAATATCAAATGGAAAAAAAATATATATATTCTTGTGAAATTTTTTTTTTGGCAAGTATGAAGTATTTGGTACAATAACATGTCAGGTAAGGCAAAACATCACTCATATGATATTTTCCTGTGCAAACTTATCGTAATAGCAATTGAAGTACCCATTGCTACTTGGGGATCAACACCAAGCACAAGGCTATAATTACCTGGAAGTCATGGGTTCAATTCCTACCTGAATCACTTACAAATTTTGTTCGCAAGTATTTGGGAATGTACTTTAGTATTTGGCACGATAACATGTCAGGTAGGGCAAAACTTCACTCCTAAAAACCCCAGTAGTTATTAAAATACAAGAAAACATTAAAAATTAAAAACCTATTGCACACATAAAGTTGAATATATAATCAATACTTTATGGAACAGATCGATCATGATAAGCAAGCTTGATTCTATTCAAGTTTATTATTTTCATCCCACCAAATGGCTGTTTGCGAAACTGTATCTCAATCACAATGCAAATGATAATAAAGTCTATCTCTATCTGTATCAATTGACAGAAAATGAATATGGTGGTTTACTGTTCTGGGAAAATTATTAAAGTATACAAATAGTCCAACGATTAAAATACACAATCAAAGCAGTCGTTGATTGATGAGGCACAGGAATTATATTGTTGGACAGAATAAATTCTCAAGATTAAAGATATCATTTTAAAAGGACGCAGTAGTTGCATTAAATACAGAGAGCTAATTTATTGCAATTAAAGTATATTTTTTCTGTTAAAATTAAAAGATGCTTCAACAGTCATTCAGTTTGCTTTTGACAACCCTTGTATATTTTTATGTTCATTGCTTGCTTTTGTGAATTGGGGATGTTACTTTATTGCAGAAATTTAATAGATCAAATCAATAATATTGCATTCATTGTTGGCAAGTACAAATAGTTGATATTAATATTATATTATTTTAATTCACATTACAAGAAATTTTTAAAATACTGTACAAAAAAACACAACAAAAAAATTTTACTGTCTTATTTCGGGCCCTTCCAAGGTAAAAGAACGTAACTGCACAAAAATATAATAGTCAGTTACATTGTCTTGCTATGGGATGGCCTATTTATCAAAATTAGAAACATTGTTTTGATCTTTAATTGTTCGATTACAGTACAATTGTATAGTGTGTTATGATAACAACATAGCACTGATACGTTTACTCGGAGTCATCGGCTAAACATGGAAACTGGCTGAGCATGTGCAGAAAATTATAGGCTTAAAATTAACTGAACCATTTTGAACTAATTTTGTCTAAATCCATAAAACCTTGGACAATTTGCTAGCCAGGTTGCAGAAGAATCTTGAAGAATTCCCTCACAACAATAATGGACCTTTCCGGTAACCCCAACCCCTTGGATATCATTGCTTAAGTCCCGCAAGACAACAGTGTCAAAATATACGCAAACATGTGCGCTTGTAGGACGTGTGTTTATTGTAGAGTGAACATAAAGTGTAAAGCAGCAAAAACCTATTATAATATAATTTTTCTCCAAACTCAGGGGTTCAAATTTGGAAGAAATCCCTTCCGGAATATTTGGTTAAATGAACTTTCTTAACAGGCTTATTTGATTTTATTTTGCTGTGCGCAGTGACACTCATAGGCACTGACCTCCGTGAGACAACTGATAATAACTTACGTAGTACTGTAAAAACACGCAAATATTATGAATTTGCAGGAGATGGGTTATTTTCCAGGAATATTTGCAGGAGTATGTGAGACTGTCCCATTCCCGCGACCACCGGGAGACTCGGGACCCCTGCAAACTATGGCTATTCAAAGGAACATTTTTACTGGGTGAACATGAAATCTCAATAACGAAAATAGAAATATAAAATTTCCTGTTGTATCTACAAAAAAAAAAAAGAAATAAATAAAACTGAAAAATCAATTCTGCATTAAGTACATTTTATTCAAAATTGAGATTTTTGGTTTACGTGACTCCTGAATATCTAATCTATCACCTTAGTTCATCAAAATTCCAAAAAAATGTCTGGAAATATGAAATTTTCTTTAAAATTGGGCATTTTCTGCAAATTTCACTACAAATACTCCAAGAAAAGGCATTATGTGCATTGAACGCTTGACTTCACACAGGACTGATATTAAGTAACCAATCTGATGCTAGTATAACGAATATCTAATTAACTAGCTTGGAATCCTCAGCAGATAATGCCAAGTATAGTTTACAGCTGCTTTGTATTTTATTATGTTCAACTATTAATACTACAATTTTTGTAATACTTTTGTCGAAATGGCGCAAGATACAGTGCAAATATTTTGAGAAGTCTTTTGGAAGAGCAAGTACAATATCGTACTTACTTTATTTCATATAATTAACATTTAAATAGTTCATTAAAAAAAAACATGAAATACAAGAAAAAAATAAGGATTTTTATGTTAGAACTAACAAAACACTGGTATGAACATTTAGAATTTTTTTTATAATTCTTTCACTACCAATAGCAATCACACTCACGAATAAGCCAATTCGTAGCTTGAAACACGCATGGCAGTATCGAGGTTATTCAACATAAAGAAGCATAGGTTTATGTCGATTGACCTCAGCTGACCATGGATACAGGCATGTGCAGTTCAAACCATGAATTGGCTGACACAATGCTTTACAAACTCTTGGGGTTATTTTTCTGCTCTTGTGAAAAAGAAATATATCCTTAAATACCTATCTCAGGACTGGAAAGCAAATAACATTTTCCCTACATTAAATGCTAAAGTGGTATAACTTCGAACTGTGCAGCCCCAAATTTTTTATGTTCAACATCCACCTTTCTGAACTTCTTTTGTAACTATGATGCATTTTGATCTTAGCCACATCACATGCACGTTTTCCTATTCAGTAGATTATTGTCACAAAACAGTTTAACATCAAACGAACTTAATACAGAATGTACCTAACAGTTGTATATAATAAATTCCTTAAGTGCTGTTATCTTGTCATCAATTAAACTGTAACACACTGTACTATACATGTCAAATGTGATGATTGTTATAGCATTAGTACCATTCAATGGTTTTATATACCTATTACTTTTTAACCTCTAGTTAAATGTAGAGCCGACAGGAAGTCAGTAGCAGTACAGTTCTAGGGGATCTAGCTGGACTGCAACAATTTTAAATCTCATCATTTGATGTAAATCATAGTAGTACAGTACCGCTTAAAACAAGTGCCCCATTTGGACGTGCCTGACGCATTCGAAATATGATTATGACGTGTTTATTTCACGTCCACTATATTGACGCATCCGATGCATTTTACACCTACTGTTCATTTTGATGCAAGCCTCGCCTAACTATCCATTGTTCTTGCTGCCACAACATAAACAAAAGACGTGAACTCTAAGACGATGACTGAATATTATACAAAATACTATTATTAGTTACGTTTTCCAATCGTTTTTCCCTGTTGACTGTCATCAACAAAACTACTGTAAGTGACGATAGCCTGCACAATGAGATAGTCGATTTCCGTATCTGCATTTGACAATTTCAATAATATTACAAAAAATACTCACGTTTTCTCTTACACCTCACATTATTAAGTTATACTGAAGTCAGACAATAATACTGTATTATATTGTGTTATGGTAATTATACTACAGGTAATTAGGCCGTGGATAAGACTAGTGTAAAAACTGAAGGTATTTTTGACATAAAAGACTTATAATTAACTCTGTGCATCAGGTTTCATGAAAACATGTGCAATGGCTAGTTCTTACCTCATTTAAACAAAGGCCGAAGACACATCTTTTCAGAATTGCATATTATTTATTAGTTTTTCTTTCCCTTCTTTATTGCTGCTTTTTTTTTTTGTAGGATAGGTGAGTCAGATGCCAGGTTCACTAGTTCACCTGTGAATTACGAGCCTGCCAGCTGCTGCTTTGCAGTAGTACTTAAAAACTGCAGGAGAACTGCAGTGATCTTGGTTCCTCTGCTTGTCTGTTTTGTTATTTTTTAATTTATTTTTTGTTCATGGTTAGTTAGAATAGATTAATGGTCTAGTTTTCTTTTTTGCTCTCTGTTGTATCAGCGCATACAGACCCCGGCGTTATGCGCTATATAAATCTAATTACATACAATTACATACATTCATAGTTCATCAAACTACATGACAGTCAGGCCATCTGATGGGAGAATGCGCAAGATTGATTGGATACATCAAAGTTCTCTAGTCTATAAAAATTGAAAGTAACATCTCCTATAATAATTATCATTTCATCCAACTCAATTAATCATTATGGTTGTGCGCCGAGTCTTTGAATATGTCTGGTATTTATAGACTACACCAGAGATAAACAGACCACATGCCACTGGAGGCCCAGGCGGCTAGCTGCAAGGCTACAGGAGGTACAATATCATGCGAAAAAACAAATAATAATACTAATAAAAGAGTACTTACCTTATATTTTAAGACATCGGATCTGTCATTTATCAGGAACTATGAAAAAACTACATATATTTTTTATTTCTTTTATTAACCTTTTAATTGCCAATACAGTACTCAATAAAAACGGTACAGTATGAAATTATTTTCCTGATGATGACATATAATGTGGAAATATTGAATCCCAATACGATGACATGCATTTGAATTCTTGGAGTATGTAATACTTTCTAACATCTATTTTATTTACAATACTATATTATTAATGTCACAGTAATTCTAAAAAAAAAATCAACTTTATTGGTCCATTTGTACACTTTATTTTTTCAAACACAATCATCTAACAACGTGCAAAGTTCTTGGTAGTTTAACTCTTGATTAACCCGTATTTCTTGGAGCACATGTTTACCTCTCACATCCTACTCAACAAAAACACCAAAATACATCTGCCGCCCTAAAAATAAGCACAATTCCTCGATTGGCGATGGTCACATGTAAGATCAAGTGATCCTTGTGGTAGGTGATGATCAGTAATTTAGGATAACCTTAATTTTTCGCTTTTAAAGTGTTGCCGTTTTGGTTCCTTACTGTTATGGTATATTGCCATTTTGGTTTGTTGCCGTAATGACCTGCTATTGTTTTACCGCCGACTACACATGCAGTGTGGAAGAAAAATGGAATATGGTAACAAGATTACAGTTCGTGAAAGTTTTGTTACCTGTGCTAGAAAAAAAAAACTCCACATTTTCATCATAAAACAAGGGCTTGTTTTATTAAAAATATATGATGATGATAATGATGAAGAGACCTGAAAAAAGAAAATATAGATTAGTAGCATCCGTTTAGCCAGGCCTATATTGATCGATGTACTTGCTAGCCGGACACGGCGATGGATCGGGTGGAATATAAACACAAGTGGTAGGTAGGCTAGCATAGACCAGGCAAAAATATTGTATTTAGGTTTTCAAAATAGACCATTTACGAATACCACAAGAGTACAGTATAACAATGACCAATGTGGTACTGTCAACGCCCGTTCGTGTGTCTCCAATGCATTGTTAATTCGCCACGATAGAATTGTAAACAAACGGGTAGACAGCAGCGCGTCTAAGTTACTGTGTAGGGCCATGAAATGACGTGTCTTGGATGTAAATTAAACAGACGCTTGACGCGTCGATCGCGTCCAAAACCAGAGCCTTGCAGGCATCAATGTTCCTATGCATGATACATGACTTAACATATATATATACGTGTATATATACGTATATATATATATACGTATATATACATATATGTATATATATATACATGCATATATATATACGTGTATATATATACACGTATATACGTATACATACACGTATATTTACGACTATATACTACCATAGGGGGAAACAATAACAATGGAAAGGGTTAGAAATAATACCTTAAAGCAAAAACACTGCCACTATACACG
>NW_022738562.1:0-778 GCF_011630105.1 Anneissia japonica
AATCAAGATAGCTGTTAACACTGTTAAATTATATATATAAATCATCAAAGAAAGGAAAATACAGTGTTCGAATAAAGGACATAATAATACATCGTGTAGCATAGCTCTCAACGAATGTAGTCCTGTAAATAAATGAATAAAGAAATTGTGTAATAAAATCCCTCTGGCGGGACTCGAACCTGCGACCTCTCGCTGTCAAGGCCAGTGTCATAACCATTAGACCACTGAGGCTTCACGGTTGAACAGATTCAAATACCACCAGATACAATCCATTACAAAATAAATACGGCTAGAAACAAATAGTTGCGTATAATATAAATCAAGATAGCCGTTAACACTGTTAAATTATATATATAAATCATCAAAGATTTAACACTGTAAAATTATTTAACACTGTTAAATTCTTTGATGATTTATATACATATATATATATATATATATATATATATGTATATGTATATGTATATATATATAATTATTGCTCCTGTGTGTGAGCGTATGTCAGTTGTATGAAAGAGTGCCTGGGGGTTAGATTTGTTCCTACTCCATAGAGTTCTCAGTCTGTATGGTCTAACGGTATGATCCTCACCTTGATAGCGAGAGGTTGGAGGCTTGAATTCTACTACAGACAAGTTAACCAATATATAATATATATATAATATATAATATATATAATATATAAATACATAAATATATATATATAAATATATATATATAAATATATATATATGAATATATAAATATAAATATATATAAATATATATAAATATAAATATAT
>NW_022738563.1:0-794 GCF_011630105.1 Anneissia japonica
TACAAATTGATAAAATTTAAGGGGGTGGGAGGAGGAAGCCTGTTTATCCCTCATCTAAATCTACCTCTGATCAAGTTTATAATTATACAGTATTGACATAATCCATCCAATCACTCGCACGTATAACAGAATTGCATGAACCGAGTTAGACATGGCTCTGTATATTCCATTTTTCGATTGATGGACTTTTCTGTATATTTAAGCTTACTTTGTCATACAATTACTTACTAATTAAAAAGTATATTCTGACTTTGTATGCCAGGGTCTTTGTTTATGACTAATTACAAAAGCAAAAATAAAACCTGGAATTTGAAAACAGACTCGACCCAGGAAAACGAAAAGAGATCCTAGTTTTCATGTGATTATTGCTGACCCTTATTCTAATTATTCAGGACCCTGATAGATTTCATTTTCACACTCTTTATAATCGGTTTCATTCACTTGAGAATAAACCTGTTGTTCATTGTTGAGCTTTTCACAATCTGTGTTGGCTCTGTTAACATTATCTATAATTTGATCCAAATCCTTCAGTTTTGTATTCGATTGTTTCTTATTAGCTACATTAATATTATCGTTGCTTAACATATCACCTCCAACGTATATTTCATTTTCTGTTTCCTGATAATCAGCGCGGAATTCATTGACGTCGATCGCAGCATAATCATTAACTTCATTTTTTAGTTCAACCTGGGGATCATCACTCCTAAATCTAGCTGACATATTCCTGCTTTTTGATGTTTGTTGATTTTTAATTCGCTTTCGTCTCAAAAACAAAAAGATTATTATAAATGCAA
>NW_022738564.1:0-795 GCF_011630105.1 Anneissia japonica
TTATGATGACTATGCCTAGAGGCCTACTACACCGCTAAACTAGGACTTGTTAGGGCCTAGTAGTAGGTCTTGACGCTAGCTAGGGGATACCTAGGCTAGGGGCATAGGCTAGGCTATAGTTAGCAGGGAGTTTGACTGTGGGCCCTATTTTACTCAGGCACAGCAGGTAGGCCTATGCTAGGCCCTAGACACTTTTTTTTCGGTTGAATAATTTTTTTTTTTTGGTTGACGAACTGTAAGTAAACAGGATAAGCCTACATTTACATACATTTTTGTCATGATAGCAAGAGGTTGCAGGTTTAAAGTCTGCCAAGGCAAATGATGATTGAAAAGACTTGATACAATTATAACATCATCATTATTTCAGCATGTTTGCACTGTATTATTTGAAAAAGTGCTATGTAACATATAATTTTTTATAAATTATGTATACAAAATTTGTAATTCAAGTTCCACATCTACCAGTCTTCATGACAAAGTAACTTTCAAGCTGGGTTAGGTAATCAAATTTATCAGAAATATGTCATTTAAATTTTACTGAGGCAGGTCTACTACAAATCCATACATACATATTATTTTCTTTTCCATGGACTTATTATGATTGAAGATATTTCTCAGATAGAAAACATCAATGAATTTTCCTATCCAAATTTGAATGGTATTTCTTAAAAGAGGGGCCAAATTTTAGTTTTGTGTCGTAATTTTTAACTTCTTATCTTTGTTTTTTCCCGAGATATAGCTTCGTAAAAACCGTACAAAGTTAAAGGAGACATTTTCGGCATGAAAAAGGGGTGT
>NW_022738565.1:0-2254 GCF_011630105.1 Anneissia japonica
GGCAGGAATATTAACTTCTACTCAAAGTAATCAGATCCGTAACAAGGATTTTTGGGGGTTTTTATTCATGGGAGCCAGATTTCCAGGAGGGGCTAGGCACCTTGCTTGTGAGTTCCATGGAAAGAGCTCTTGTCAGTGTCAGGAGCAGAGGGGAAAGCACTCTGGAGCTGAAGTATTCTAGAATGTAAATTTTGAATTTCATTTTAATGTTTTATGAAAGAAGGGGTGGTTTGGTTTAAATAGAGAGGGGTTCACTGGAAAATAAGGTTTCTGAACAATAGAAACCCTGTAGTTACAGACCTGTTTGATAAATCCATATAACCACAAATGAACATAAAGATAAACAGTACATTATTTGTAAATTTATATACACTGTACAGAGGTCATACTATCAAGAAGATGCAAAGGTCGAATACTGTCACAAATCAAGTTACTGAATCATGTTGAAATACAACTGTGTGACTACATCCGCTCAAAGACTAAACTCACCGGATCAAGCATAAATCCATTGACACCATTGCCTGAGCTGAGGACGATCATTGTAGCGCTACCATAGAGGGCGTACCCAGCAGCAACCATGGCTCTGCCTGGCTGTAAGATGTTTTCATCTGTTACAGGACCTTCTTTGGTCTGTACATATAAATGGAGAAACAATGAGATATTATAGATAAACAAGTCATAACCATAATTGTGAATTCAAAACTATTCTTGGCATTATGTTGAGAGAATGTGCCACATTACTTACCTGTTTCCAAATGCCAAAAATAGAACCAATCGATACGAGACAATCAATATTTGATGATCCGTCAAGCGGGTCGAAACTGATGATGTATTTCCCCTTTTTCTCTGCCTCAACGACAATACACTTTTCATTTTCCTCTGAGATCAAAGCACACGTTGCAAAGGTCGACTTAAGCATGTTGATGAAGAGATCGTTGGCCAGAACATCAAGCTTCTTTTGTTCATCGCCGGTTGTATTGCTCCCACCAGCTATACCATAACTAAATCAAGCACAGTAAAGAAATATAATTATATAATATGTAAATCTACTTTTTAATCCTTTAAAATTATCGATGGCTTTAAAAATTTGGAAAAACAAGGAACAAATTCAATTAATTTACTGAATAGCTCATTCAAAAGGACCAAATTCTGAATGGAAATTGATTTATTATTATTAAATAATTGATTAAAATTCCATTTATCAAAATTACAGATTGAAACAAGGTACAGTATACAGGTATATGTATTGTTAAACAATTTAGGCTACCCAAAAAAAACAATCTGCGTGCACCATGTTTAAGAGGCAGAATCACTGTTTCATTTACAAAATAGACCACAATATTATTAATTTAGGAAATGGATATTGTTGCGACTGTTGGGCATTAAAATAGCGAGACAAGGTTAGGGTCAAGTCAGCTCCACCAATGATCAATCAGCACCTCTGATTTGTGTAAAATCGCCCAAACAATACCCACAGTATTGGCAGATCCAGGAATCCGAAATAGAGGGGGGCCCATGGAGGGACTTTCACAGATGAAGGGCTGGATGAACACCCCAACACTACCAGGTTTGGGGCTAAGGTAAGAAAATTTATGATTATGGCACCTCAAGATGGCCAGAAATGGCATTCTCAAACTTCAATTTTTCTATAATTTTCTTTTTTTCTATAATTTCTTTATAACTTTGAAAAATATTTAGGGGGAACCAGGCTGGCTTCCCCCTGCCTCTTCATTCCGCCACTGCAGCACAGCATGGATTGGAAAATTAATATTTTTAGTTTGATGACCTCAAGTGGCATCTGACTAAACCTCCTCAGCGGTGGTGCCAGAAACTTGCTGACAAGGGGTCTGAAAAGTCCAACAGAGGGGTCTGAACCGAGGTTCTGCCTAGGGCCTCGGTCGACAGCCCGGAATAAAAGAAACCCGGTATTGTCCACAAGAAGAGTTTTTATGCCTTAGTTTGGTCCAAATTGTGTTTTTGAGACCACTGCAATCAAAATAAAGTTATTTGGAGAGGCAAATTAGGATTTTTAAAATTGTTGATCCGACAGCCAGTCATGGCGTCAGATGACAGGGCTCCAAGCCTGACAAACAGGGAAAATTCTCCTCCCCCCCCCCCCCCCTGGCGCCGCCACTGCTATACCGGCTAAGAAGAGGTGCAAACAGGAGGTGAGAAATATTACAAAAGCACCATAGCCTACTCTTACTATATAATTACAATTTTTCCCATGATATTGTTACTTCCGACCCTTAGG
>NW_022738566.1:0-1099 GCF_011630105.1 Anneissia japonica
GGGAGGTAAAAAAAAAGAAAAGAAAAAGAAAAAAAGAAAGAAAAAGAAAAAAATGATAGCCCACAACGCCTCAAATGTTATTTTCGGGCGTCTAGAACACAAAAATTTCGCGGGGGCCCCCTAGGACATTGTTGTCTCGATCGGCCCAAATTTCGGTCCCCCCTTTCGGCCCCACCTTTTGGACATCTCTGGATCCGCCCCTGATAGGGATATTATTACAATTATAGTCCATTAATTTTCACAATGTCTTAACTACCACAGGCCTATTTAACAGATTACGGCCTACAGTGTTCATCCACGCACAAGTACTGTAGTTTACTCGATACACCACTGAACTCTGTTTCGAGGTGGAGGTGTGGTATGCATATTCATGCATATTACCGTAGTTTAGACAAGGAGCCCAGGGGTGTCAGCATAGCTGGAAAGTTTGCGTGTATAATAATGGTCTATGTGCCTGTCTATGTAGGAAAATGGGCATTATCTGATAATACTAATAATTGTACATAACAAATATATATATAGCACCAATTCAAAATTTATCTAAAGCACTACAAAGTGAGGAAATAAGGCAAGTTTAACATTCCTGTAATAAATGAGGTTTTAGACTTTTGGAAAGCAAATTAGGCGAACTATATATTTACAACATTGAATTTGAATTTTATATCATTCCACTAATATATAAAATTAAACGTGAACATACTGTAGTATTCCTTACATTATTAAGATTAATAATTCAAGCTTATAATCAACTTCATATAGCCCGAGTGAGTTTTAACTATAGGCAGCTCTTCCTAAAAACACTTTCTTTATCAAAAGACTTCCACAAAATGGAATGACCTGAAGCACAAACTCCTGTAGACTAAACCCAGTACTGTTACAAGATTTTAATTGTAAGGGAAATCTACTGTAGGCCTACTCGTATTGCATATTGGACATTTATAAATTTTCAATCCTGTATAGAATTTCATTGTTAGATGTTTAACTGTTGTATTATTGACTACTAAAAATAATAAAAGATTATATAGTACTGAATGATACATTTTGCAAGTTCGGGGATGTAGTTATTGGGGAGGGGAAGGGGGGGGGGGCGGAGTCACCC
>NW_022738567.1:0-2054 GCF_011630105.1 Anneissia japonica
CATACACACTCGCAGATTCCTCTTTAACCATTAAAATGTATTTATCATACCGTAAAACCTCGAATATGAAGCCCAATGGGCTGAATCGCAAGAAGCCCCATCTCGAATTGAGGCCCTCTATAGTTTGGGAAAGTACTTCTTGTCAAGATAGCATGGGCTTCCTTTTCGAGATAGTATAGTACATACACTGTACGTGAAAAAAAATTAAAAACACGCTTGATTTATACAGTAGTTTAGGTACTTTAATACAGATTGATGTTACTGTGACCCTATCGTTTTACAGTAGTAATTCCCAAAATTTGCAGCATTCATTTTGAAGAGGTCCCCCTTCTTTACTTTGCAAAAAGTAGCCTCGAAAGAAGCAATTCAAAATTCCAACAATGTTTATTTCTAAACAATTAACATTTGCACCTTAAGCAGATAAATGGCAAGTTTTCTAAAGTATAAAACTTGGAACAATACTACTGGTTTATTCCTATCACATAAAAAACGTTAGAAAGTAATTTAATATATGATAGTGTAACATTTATAAAAACAGATAATAAAAATATAAAAATATACATTCATATATAATTATTCAAATTTAATGAAATTAATAAACCAAGGGCTTTACATTATTTTCCCCATTCGTTGAATTAAACACACATCACATACTCAGTTTCTCTGAGAGAATTCCATAATCTTGCAACTATAATTAGCGCATTACTTGTTTGAGCCTACCATGTACCAACTTGTAACTCCTAGGTAGTGAGACAACCATAAGTGCTTTGCTTATGGGCACAAGTGAACTGCACATCGAGGGATTGAAACCCCGACCTACAGGTTGAGAAGCAGAACCTCACAGCTGTGCCAAAATGAAATAATTTTTGCAATTTTCAGACCTCCTACTACCAGTGATCAGTCCAGAAATACGAAATAGAGGGGGACCAGCCCCACTATGGTTGGCACTCAAGAGATTTATGTCTATGGCTCTCTTTTCTCCATTTTCTTTTTATAATTTTGAAAAAATTTAGGCAGGCCTTGGCCATCTGGCTACCACTGACTACAAGAAATACTTATGTATTCATTAATTGTTGAAGAAATTCAAGTCAAATCTTTTATTTCGGAACCAAGGTTGTCCATATTACAGTACATAAAAATAAGCAACCAAAACATAGCAACTTTCAAGCTGCTAGGTGAACACAGTATACATTTAATGGAAGTTTATATAGCCTGAAGTACACCTATTCGTTTACAATGCATTTTCATGATTACGGATGATGCACTCCATCTTTAACCTTAATGACAGGCAAGTTATAGCTGGTAAAATACAGTATACACTTTGTTGAGAAATCTTAAAAACTATTGCTCCACACTAGTTAATTTATCAATACTATTATATCTTGATGCAATTCACACTTTACATAAAAACAATATTTTACTTGTGAATATTAATGCCGTATAATTACATTTGGTGCATACAAAACATTATTTTTCTATATTAATTTTTAAAGGAAATAACATTGTGTTGTCCTGATAAAAAATAAATATGAATACCAATCACAAACATCGTTGCATATTGTAATGTATATATTTACATGTGATACACACACTTTAACATGGTCTCTTTTATTTTTGGTGATTTAAATTTACTTCTTGAAAAAATAAAATGTATTTTTGGCTAAAGAAACAAATATACATCATATGGTGGTGGTATCATAATACTGTACACCAATAATATAATAATAATAAAAGGTATAATAATAATAATAATAATAATAATAGTAATAATATATAACATTTATAGTATTAATAATTATTAATAATATAATTATTATTAATATTATGTAATATTATAGTATTATAAGTGTAGTGTATGATGGTATTATTATTATTATTATTATTATTATTATTATTATTATTATTATTATCATCATCATATATTAATATGGCAGTCAAAAACTGATCACAATATCAATGTGACAAACTTGTTTGAACAAGTGTGATTTTCCTTAACCTATTGTGGAGTCCAGAGGGCTATTCTTATTTTGCCACTTAAATCTTTATCTAAATAA
>NW_022738568.1:0-1841 GCF_011630105.1 Anneissia japonica
ACAAAAATGATAAGCAACAGCTAAAAAGTAAACGTAAGTAAACAGCCAGAAATAGAACCATTTTATATATATATATATATATATATAAAGTGTGTATAAGTAATAAAAGTGTCTCTGGCGGGGATCGAACCTGTAACCTGTCGCTGTCAGGGCGAGTATCCTACCGTTAGACCACAGAGACCTACGTTATCGTCGCAAACCTACCACCAAGCATGTTTTCTCATACAACTGACTATACACTCACACATAGGGGAGCTGGTTAAGCTAGAAACCAGCTTTGTCGCAGCTGGGAAGAATTTAAACAATATTTAACTCAAGTGCTGTGTAGCACTGTAAAAACAATATTAAAAAAATCGATAATTAATAATATCAATACTCAGACTTGAACATAAGACGTTATAATTGTATCAAGCATAGCCCTTCAACGAAAATTTCTGTCATACCATACCTTTTATCATTTCGGGAATTTTTATTGGTTGTTGTCGATGATGATGAAATCCAATATAAAAAAAATAAGCTAATTTTGGTTGTATTTTTATTCATAATTATTTAATAATAATTACAACTATATTCTTTTTGAATACGCAATAAATATTATAGTATAAGGATGTGTCAATACTAAATTGACATTCTATTGTTTTCCACCAATGTGAAGACCAGAATAACACCTAGTAATCAGACCTCTGATCAGTTCCGTAGCCTCAGATATCTTGTCTAACACAGAGCTGATGAGACTTTTGTTTAGTAGGACTAATTTGCTGTCATGGATAATTAATTTGATACTCTGAGTCGGAATAACGCTTTGAGAACGATGTATGATGGTCTAACTGTATTCATTGTGCTGACTTTAATATACAAGTACATATTATAATACATTCTTAATGTCAAATTCATATTAAGAAATACAAATTAGAAAAATGGACTTGGGAAACGGCAATACATACAAAAACATTTCAATGATTAAAAGCCTAATTATACAATTATATCTATAAGTATGTTACTATCACTTTTTTGTAATGTAATGTATATAATGTAATACTATTCATTCAAATCCAGATCGTGGGTTCGAGTCCCACCTGAAACCAACTTGTTATTTTTTTTTTCGCAATTGTTTTCACACGTACTGAGTATTCAGTATACATTTCCACGTCAGGTAGGGAAAAATTACACCTATACTTGATTCTCCTGACGCAAATCCTGTTGTTGTCTATTCCATCACGACAATACCAATACTATCAACATTGCAATACCCGCTGCTTACTTTGACTTGAATTCGAACCCTGGCCATCAGGCGCAAGCTCGGTGGTCTTGAGGTATGATGCCAGGCTAATTATCTGGAGATCGTGGGTTTGAGTCCCACCCAAGAACAAATTGCGATTTTTTTTCGCCATTGTTTTCACACGTACTGAGTATGTACATTTCCACGCCAGGTAGGGCTAAATTACACCTATACAATTCAAATCTAGTTTGTTGGAAAGGTGCTATCGCAAAAATATATATTTTTAACGTTTTAACATAATTAATTATATATACTTACTGCATTACTGCAAGACGGTTTTCTATTATTATTTACTCACAAAAACATCTCTTCAGAGATCTCGTCTCGTCGTTAATTGCTGATAAGAAAAGGGTGTATCCTATTGATTTATATTATTTGCCAAGCATGAAAGAATAGTGATGTCTCATACGCATGCACATGAGTGTGAAAGAATTAGATGCTTTATCGGATTTAAATTCCCAACAAATCCTCAATGACCTAATTGGTTAAGGCGTCTGCATAGACAGCAGAAGATCCTTGGTTGGAGCACTTTTTTTTTCACACTCGCAGATTCCTCTAATTC
>NW_022738569.1:0-1293 GCF_011630105.1 Anneissia japonica
AGAACGATCGTTTTGTTAGAGGAAAGTACAGGCTGAGAATCTTAAAAGGCTTTGCGTAAGTGGGTAGACCACACCTTATTTGAATACATCGGCACGGACATGACAGGTAAGCTCAACAAAGGCAGTCTCGGACCCCGGAATACCCATAGCTTTAAATGGTGTGGCAATGCCGCAGTACTTCATCGATGCACGGGACAAATGGACCTGATAAACTGCCTTTGTGAGGTCGGTCGTTATATGTTTCCAGTTCCACAGAGTTGACATCTTGCATAAGAGATGGTTGAGGTTTTGAGTACCGTCCAACTTGAGAACATGCGGTGACAATGCGAAGCAACCACTAACTAAGAACGAATGGTTAAAGTATTCCAAATTAACTTCGGGATGAACCAACACACCCAGACGCGCCAGTTTATCGAACGTTTCTTGTAGCTCAACTAGCTTGCCGAGCGGGTATGGGGAACCCGACTCTTACGTTAGGGCGGCTTAATAGGAACCATATTTAACAGCCTGTGGAAATAAAAGGGCCAACCTTCATTGTAATAATAATAATAATAATAATAATAATAATAATAATAATAATTTTGGCTTATATAGCGCATTATGCTAAAGCCTCAATGCGCTTAACAGCCTTTTATCATGCGATCAAAGACACTATCATACTCTTGAATTCTGAACTGAAACTTGCACCTCCTTCTGGTGGTAAAATTCCGTTTGGGTCTAAAGAAACCTTGTCGGAATGAGTAATCAGTGGCTGTGACACGGATGGGGGCAGTAGACAGACATTGTTTGGTTCGTACGATATTGTCTGATGGTGGGACATAGATAGTTCTAACTTGACACATGTTCTTGACGTCGGACTACACGCGGAAGGTTGGTTAAGTTGGGGATGCGGACTCCACCAGCGACGATGGACACAACATTTAAACTTGGCCAAGCGTTAAGCTTACCTGGTTGTGTTTGTGGATCAAGAGCGAAGTCAGAGTCTGGAGAAGCAGTATCAGTCGGCAAAGTAAATTTGATGTACTCGCCTGGCATACAGTTCATGTAGCCACTGGTGCATGCAAGATTGTGCACGCCACACAGTAAGATTTGAAGAGTGTTTGGGGTAGCCATAATAGTAGATTTCATTGCCTACAATACCCTACCGCTAAGAAGGCCGAATAGCAACATCGTAAGCTCCATAAAGGTAGTCGCATAACACATCAACATCTAGCTTTTCGAGGACAAGGCCTTCAAATAGTACCGTATTCTTTTCCCATTTCGCGAAAAAAAAAAAAAAAAAAAAAAAAAAAA
>NW_022738570.1:0-1331 GCF_011630105.1 Anneissia japonica
TTCGGGGGGGGGGGGGAAGGCAAATAACTCCAGTCACGGAATTTCCAGCAAGGTCGTTGGGGAAAAATCAAATCTCGAGTGCTGAAGGTACAATTTTAGTCTGCCTTACAAAACTGTCAAATTATTTTAGGGACTAAAAAAAATTGTTTAGTGCGAGCAGTGCTGCTGTATGTGCGAAGAGTTGTTTACTATTGCGATTGTATGGGTTACAGTGGTGGTTCTAGCTCTTCCCCGACAGGGGACTTTTAACTTGCATGGTTTTCTATCAAATTACTGAATAATTTTTTTAAATAAAGATTTCCATAATTAACACAAAATGTTATTATTTTTTAATAACAAAATTTGAAAAATTTAATTTTTTTTCAAAATGGGGGTTAGGGGTTGGGGGCTATGCTTCCCTGACAGGGGTGTGTGGACCCCTTGTTGGGGAGCTTGGACTCCTCGTCAGGGAATTCCTGGCGTCGCCCCTGATTTACTTCTGCCCAAGGAATTCAAAGTACAGGTACTGGAACTGCAACATAGAAAAGAATTTTCTTGATAATTTTTACTTGAAATGTGTTTGTGAGTCTGTTAGCCATATGCGAGACAGATGATGACTGCAAAAGTGACAATTGTTGCAAAGCCTTTCCCTAGAATCCGAGAGGTGCATTCTCCACCCCTTTAGGTGGTCTGTTTACAACCAAAAATATATTACACATTTGTTTATTATGGAGGGTAAATACATTTCAGCTCCTCCAGAGCCTGTATTAGTGGAAGGTGTTATTGGAGTTGCGAAAATGGTCAGTTCCCAAAAAATGTGTGTTTAAGTAATAATCTTTATAGATATCTTTTAATTCAATACTTGTCCTGGGTGTTTCGTCTATTTCGACCCCAATAAAACACTACAGTAAGTCTGATTTTCTCAATGCTTTGCTGGTTATCTTTAATACTTCCAATATAAACCATTATATGGTAGCATATACCAATGGTTACGTATGACATCCAACCAACGGTACTATACATTAGATACTCTGTGTAACCAACGCAACGATACGTACGATATGCCATCTAAACCAACGTCACGATTGAACTACAAAATAGTAACAATAGATAATAAATAATGGTACTCTCACAGTTAACTAATCATATTAAAATTAATAAGACTTAAGCATTGGTCCTCATATCCTATATTGCCATGCAAGGCCTATATTAAGAATACATGCTAAAGCGATCATCTAAACATCCAGATTATATTATAATTAAGTTATGTTTATATATTACTATATGTAATTAAGCCTACTTACAAGGTGTGCTCGGCTATGGGTCGATGAAACAGATTAATCTTAAGATTG
>NW_022738571.1:0-985 GCF_011630105.1 Anneissia japonica
GCTTCTTGTCTTTCTTCCTTTCCCTTCAAATGTTCCTGATCTTTACTTTTCTTGTCCTTTCTTATATTTCCTTATCTTATCTTTCACATTACTTTCTTAGATTCCTTATCTTTCCTTTCATATTCTTTCTTATAATTGGTATCTGTCTTTCAAATTTCATTCTTATATTTCTTATCATTTCTTTTCTTTTCCTTCCAAATGTTTCCATGTCTATCTTTCCTTTCTTTTCTCTTTTCATGTTTCCTTATATTTCCTTTTCCTTATTCATCCTTAGTTTATCTTTCCTTTCCTTTTACTTTCTTATATTTCTTATCTTTCTTTCAATTTACCTTCTTATGATTCCAAATTCATTGCTTTCTTTTCCTTATGTTCCTTATCATTCTTACTGTTATCTTTCTTATGTTTCCTTATCTTTTCTTTCCTTTTCCTTTCTTATGATTCCATATCGTTTCTTTCCTTTTCCTTTCTTATGTTTAACTTACCTTTCATTCAAACAAAACAAAACAAGAAAGAACAATGAATTGGCAGAAGGAATTTAGAGGCAACTTTCAAAACTTTCAGTGAAGAGATGTGTTTTTAGCAGTGATTTGAATTTTTAGAACTGAATCAGAATTTTTAATGTGTTCTGGGAGGGCATTCCACAAAGTGGCTGCGATGGAAGAAAAGGCTCGGGAGCCATATGTAGTGGTTTTAGTTTTTTTGACTTCAAGAAGATTTAGTGTGGATGAACGGAGAGAGCGTGTAGGGATGTACTGATCAAGAAGTTCAGTCACATACTCTGGAGCAAGATTGTTCTGAGATTTGTAAGTTAAGAGAAGAACTTTATATATGATCCGCTTTTCGATGGGGAGCCAGTGAAGCTGATGTAGAACTGGGGTTATATGGTCACGGCGCTTTTTCAAAGTAACAAGACGGGCGGCAGAATTATGAATGAGCTGCAGTTTGCAAATTTGAGACTTTGGTAGTCCAATAAGGAGGCTATTAC